>NC_090741.1:131297237-131314737 GCF_036898095.1 Palaemon carinicauda | reverse complement strand
GGAAGAGCGCAGATACAAGCATAATATATACAAAAGGAATTATGTACAATTGTGTGACACACGGTTGGTACATGGCTGCCCCCCTAAAAATGACATACTGTACATGTTAAATAGGGCGCCCTGATCTAGAGAGGCGAACTGTAGGCGGGTCATTTGGCAGAAGATAAGCAGGTTTTAGACAATCAATGGAGACCCAGTCTTCTTTGCCACGAATGTTTAGTAGGAATGCTTTCGGAATGCGTCGGATCACAAGGAAAGGGCCCGTGTAAGGGGGCGTTAGTGGTGGCTTGCTAGTGTCGTTGCGCCGGAAGACGTGCGTTGCAGAGTGCAAGTCCATTGGTATGTGATGCTTCGCTGGGGGCTTGTAAGTCTGGCGGCACGGAGTAAATTTTCCCACGACGTGACGTATGCGCTGGAGATCGTCAGAGGAGGTTGTAGAAGGAAAAAGCTCGGCAGGGACGACCAACGGGTCGCCATACACCATTTCAGCTGCCGAGACGTCGAGGGCGTCTTTAGGAGTGGTCCTTGGTCCCAGGAGGACCCAGGGAAGCTGAGTAAACCAGTTGCAATCCTTGCAGCGGGACATCAAAGCTGCTTTGAGGGTGCGATGAAAACGTTCAACCATTCCATTGGCAGCGGGGTTGTAGGCCGTTGTCTGATGTAGGCTGATGCCCAGGAGATTCGCTAATGACGTCCACAATTGAGAGGTGAAAGTGGTTCCCCTGTCAGAAGTAATATGCTCAGGAATACCGAATCTTGAAATCCATCCAGAGAGTAAGGCAGATGTACATGAGGCGGACGTTGCAGTTTCCATGGGAATGGCTTCAGGCCAACAAGTGGAGCGGTCGATGACGGTAAACAGGTAACGATGTCCTTGTGATGTGAGTAGGGGCCTACAACGTCGACGTGAATGTGTGCGAAATGACGCTGAGGTTGAGGAAAGGTGCCCACTCCTGAATCTGTGTGTCGATGTACTTTGGAAGTTTGGCAAGAAGTACAGGCGCGGACCCAATCCTTAGCATCCTTAGAAATGCCGTGCCAAATGAACTTTGCCTTCAGCAGCTGTGCAGTAGAACGCACCAGGGATGTGAAAGGCCGTGAATGAAATCAAACACCTGTCAGCGCATGGGAGCAGGAATCCAAGGTCGCGGTCTACCAGTACTGACGTCACAGAGAAGGGTGGTGTTGGAGTCTTCGAGGGGAAAGTCTTCCCAACGGAGGGACGTGCAGGATGTCCTACAAGCTTGATACTCTGGATCCTGTCGTTGGGCTTCAGCCAGGGTATTGTAATCCAATCCCAGTTGAACGGCAGCCAACGTGTTTCTTGACAGGGCATCGGCAACGGGATTCAGCCACGGCGGAGAGATGTCGGCGTTGACGGGCGGACCAGGGGTCAGACTGTCGAGTAAAGGCGTGCACCAGAGGCATGTGGTCTGTGCGAATGACGAAGGGCGTACCTTCTAGGAAATGGCGAAAGTGACGGACAGCCAAGTGCACCGCCAGCAATTCTCGATAGAAGGTAGAATAACCCGATTCTGCCTTGGACAGTTTTCTGCTGAAGAAGGCCAATGAGCGGGGCGAGCCTTTGACCACCTGCTCGAGTACTGCACCAATAACGACGTCGCTGGCATCGGTGGAGAGAAGGAGAGGGGCGTGTGGGATAGGAAAAGTGAGAGCCTTCTTTGCATTGCAGAAGGCTGCTTCTTGAAGGGGACCCCACTTGAGGTCCTTTGGCTTGCCCTTGAGGGAGGCGTATAGGGGAGCAAGAGTGGCGGAAATGGCTGGCAGAAAACGGTGATAATAGTTGATCATGCCCAAGAATTCCTGCAGAGCTTTGACGCTCGAAGGCGCGGGGAAGTTCTGAACGGCTGCTACCTTCTCAGGGAGGGGATGGACTCCTTCAGGAGTGACACGGTGCCCTAAGAACGACACTTCGTTGGCGCCAAAGGTACACTAGTCGTAGCGGACTACAAGGCCGTTTTGTTGCAGGCGGTCGAGCACGATGCGCAGGGGTGACGGAGGTGTTCCTCTTTTGAGGAGGAGAACACAAGTATGTCGTCCACATAACATACACAGAAAGGGAGGTCCCCTAAGATGTCATCCATGAGACGTTGAAACGTGGCCCCAGCATTACGAAGGCCAAAACAGGAGTAATTGAAGGTGTATGTACCAAACGGAGTGGTGATGGCAGTCTTGGGGATGTCTTCTTTGGTTCATAGGCACCTGATAATACCCCTTCAGGAGATCGAGCGTAGAGAAAACCTTTGCTTTGTGCAGGTAGGAGGTCACGTCGGCAATGTTTGGGAGAGGTAGTGATCCGGTTCTGTTTGCAAGTTCAGGCGCCTGTAATCCCCGCACGGACGGAGGGAGCCGTCTTTCTTCAGAACGATGTGTAAGGGTGACGACCATGGGCTGGAGGCCCTTCGGCAAAGGCCCATTTCATCCATTTCGGCGAACGTCTGTTTGGCGGCTGCTAATCGTTCTGGTGCCATACGTCTGAATTTTGCGAAGACTGGGGGTCCCGTCGTCTTGATATGGTGATAAATACCGTGCTTGGCAGGAACCGTGGGCATTTGGCGAAGTTCTGGACGGAAAACATCCGGGTACGACGTGAGGAGGTGGGCGTAGGCATCCGTGGGTGCGCTAATATGGAGAGCGAGGTTAGAGGGGGCGGGTTGAAGAGGTGTCGACAAGTACGAGTCTGCGTAGACCAATCGTCGGTGGGCGACATCGACCAGAAGGTGGAAATGAGAGAGGAAATCCGCACTGAGGATTGGCATTGTGACGTCAGCAACGAGAAACTTCCAATTGAATTTACCGTTTCCGAACGATAATGTGAGGTTCTCGTAACCGTAGGTGGGTATCGCAGATCCGTTGGCAGCTACCAAGCGGACGTCGGCAGATATAGACAGAGTACGTCGTGCCTTGAAGAGTGTCCTTGGCAAAAGAGAGCGACAAGCACCCGTGTCTACCAAAAATCGCACGCCCGTTCCTGCATCCTGTAAAAAGAAAAGATTAGAAACACGAGAGACCACCGCCATGAGCGATGGCCTACTTACACGTTTTTTGGCCACTGACAATCCTCAGCACATTTCTTCACAGTTGCCCCGAATCTGAAGTGGTAGTAGCAAAACTGCGGCGGATGGGAGGTAGTAAGTGGCTGTAGAAGTCGTTTGTTGGGGCGCGAGCGATTGGTGGGTAGTGGGCGGCTTTGTCTCTGCTTCGGCACGTCATGGTGTGGGCGTGTATGTCCTACGGCATTCATGTCAGCTTCAGTTGACGTTGAATAGGCATCCTCTTCGTCAGGGGTGGAAGCGTTGATGGAGGTCTTGAAGTGGCTGTCCATAAGGGCGTCGGCTTTGGTCATCAAGTCCTTTATGGGTAAACTATCGACATCGGGTATGGCAGCGCATATAGGTCCGGGTAAACGGCGTATCCAAAGGGCACGAAGTAGGTTCACCTCACGAGGAGAGCCGTCTGCGGCAGGTTGAAGGCGAGCGATACTGGTCATTTCCCTGAGGGCAAGCGAAGCCCTTTGGTCCCCCAACGGTTTTTGCGAGAGCTGAAAAAGCTTTGCTACACGGGCGGCTGGCGACGGCGAGTACTGCTGCAGAAGGTATGTTTTGAGGGCGTCCTACGCTATTGGCGTGTCTCCTTGTTCACAAAGCCAGTCGGATATTTCCGGGAAGGTGTCCTCGAGTATCGCCGCGAGAACATAATCTGCGTTAGTGGTTGAGCGAGTCACGCCGTTGATGCGAAACTGGACTTCTGCTCGCTGAAACCAAGCAAATGCCTCTCCGCTGGCGAACGGTGAAAGTTTCAATGGGGCGGCCGCAGCGCCAACTGCTGTAGTAGAGTCCGTCATAGTACCAACGATGGAAGGGCGAGGGAGGTGGGGGTGGAAGGCAGTGGGAGCGAGTCGAGTTCCGGGGTCACCAATGTGACGGTGCCGAGAGAGGGTTGTGAACTCAAAGGCAGGAAGCAATCAACTGAGTTGTTTATTAAGGAACACTCTCCTTTATATACAAAACCTCAAGGCAACAGGACAAAACATGCTTGAGAGACAGACAATATTACAGAGCAAAACCGGAGATATGATCATTCAGGTTCTTTTTATTGCGAGGGAAGAGCGCAGATACAAGCATAATATATACAAAAGGAATTATGTACAATTGTTTGACACACGGTTGGTACAGTACCGAGGCTATGGTCCTACCTAAGAATAGAGAACCTTAGCTAAAGAGTCTCCTGTACCCTTACCAAGAGGAAAGTAGCTACGAGCATTTACATTGCAGTAATTAACCCCTTGAGTGAAAAAAAAATGTTTGGTTATTTAAGTGTTGTTAGGTGTATGAAGAAAAGGAGAATGTGGTAAGAATAGGCCAGAATATTTGGTGTATGGGTAGGCAAAGACAAATTGAACAGTAACCACGGAGAGGAATCCAATGTAGTACTGTCTAGCCAGTCAAAAAAACAAATAACTCTAGCGGTCGTATCTCAACGGGTGGCTGGTTCCGTAGGCATCCTACTATATATATATATATATATATATATGTATATATATATATATATATATATATATTAAATTTGTCACGAATGTCAAATGTTTTTATGCCTAATCAAGTAATTCCCCGGGCTCAGTTATGTAACATTCCATAAGAAGGGGAATTTTTTAAGAATGTGATATTGTTTTACCTTTGCCTAGAAGGGAGGGAATATATATCTATTACCAATCATTCGTTGAGTAACTCGTTATCCAGAAGCAACCACATTAGGAAGCAGAAATAGGTTTAGTCTGCCTTCCGTTACACAAAGTAATAAGGGCAGTAATTTTGTACCCAAATATCGCAGGGACAAAATGAATGTGTTAGGCATCAAAGTTGTATCTTCCACACTGTTTCACCCTGAGTCGCAAAGAATTGCTAAAACCTTTCCATCAAACTTTGAAAATCTGCTCACAAAAATTGTGTAATGACATTGAACATGACTGCGAAGAAAAGCAACCAATTTCCCTTTTTAGCATTAAGCTAGTAGCCTACACATACGCGTGGCAAAAAGAAGAAGAAAAAAAAGTAACTTAACATGTATTTGTAGTGAAAACGTCAGTGTGTTGTTGCGCAACCCGGTCATACCAGTCAATCGTCGATAAATAACCGTTGCATCAATGGATGTTGCTTTCGCGTCTCGAAAGGTGTGGATGGAACGTGTATTGCAGAATGCGTATGACGTTCAACTGGCGGCGCTGAGTGACTCTGGTCCACTTGATGACACCAAGAAGAATTTTTAGTCTGATACCTTCGCATTCCCTTTATCGATAAAGTAACGAAATTAGGAACTGATATATTTACAGAGAGAGAGAGAGAGAGAGAGAGAGAGAGAGAGAGAGAGAGAGACCGTCACATAATTCAACCTCCTATTCTGTCAACCTGAAATAAGGCAAAGAGGATGTAAAATCCCTTTATATATGGACATAAGATGTTGTGAGATGCCTACGATATTTGCTTGATATTGACCTGCATAGATTTTGCCATGAATGAATGGTTCTCGATGGTCTTGAATTAGATGATTTCATAGATTACCAGCTGGAACCGGATCGTACATCTGCTGGTTTTATTTACTTAAAACCATTTGAAAATACACATCAGTAATGTTTGGTTTTATTATTATTATTATTATTATTATTATTATTATTATTATTATTATTATTATTATTATTATTATTATTATTATTATCAGAAGACATCAACTTTCACCATTAAGTCCCTATATCATTTATATTTACTATTTTTTGACTGATATCAGGTTTCCTGTAGATACTCTTCTTTATTGATATCAATGATTACAATAGACGATACAGCTAATTGCATAGTCCATGATTATAAACTGAAGCAATTATGGAACAAATCTGAGAGAGCCTTACCTTATGCCTTATTGCCTTATTTTTTGTTTGGGTTCCCCCAGGTCCCTCAGTGTGAGGCACCTCGTATATCCACCAGAGAGTTGCTAATACATCTTCCGGTGTATTTTGCATCTTCCAGTCTTGGATGGTCTGGGATGCATCTTAGGTATTTATCGAGCTGATTTTTAAACGCATCTACGCTCACTCCTGATATGTTTCTTAGATGAGCTGGCAGCACATTAAATAGTCGCTGCATTATCGATGCTGGTGCGTAGTGGATTAATGTCCTGTGCGCCTTTCTCAGTTTACCTGGAATGCTTTTTGGCACTATTAATCTACCTCTGCTTGCTCTTTCTGATACTTTAAGCTCCATGATGTTTTCAGCAATTCCTTCTATTTGCTTCCATGCTTGTATTATCATGTAGCGTTCTCTTCTCCTTTCTAGACTGTATAGTTTTAAAAATTGCAGTCTTTCCCAGTAATCAAGGTCCTTAACTTCTTCTATTCTAGCAGTATAGGACCTTTGTACACTCTCTATTTGCGCAATATCCTTTTGGTAGTGTGGGTACCACATCACATTGCAGTACTCGAGTGTACTACGCACATAAGTTTTGTAAAGCATAATCATGTGTTCAGCTTTTCTTGTTTTAAAGTGTCTGAATAACATTCCCATTTTTGCTTTACATTTAGCCAACAGTGTTGCTATTTGGTCGTTGCATAACATATTCCTATTTAAAATTACACCAAGGTCTTTAATTGCTTCCTTGTTTGTGATTGTCTCATTATTAGGTCCCTTGTATGCATACACCATTCCTTCTCTGTTTCCATAATTTATTGATTCGAATTTATCGGAGTTAAATACCATCCTAGAGAGAGAGAGAGAGAGAGAGAGAGAGAGAGAGAGAGAGAGAGAGAGAGAGAGAGAGAGAGAGAGAGAGAGAGATAGGGTTTATCCAGTTACTGTAATTTATTATTTGGAAAAAGTTATGATTATTTTGCATTATATTTACATTGCATATGTAAACTTGTTTTGTGACAGACTTTCTGAAGTATTTATTCGGCGTTATTTTTCATGTTATCTTAAGGAATTAAAGAAAATATCTGTATTTATCTCACTCCAACTTCCATTTCTGCGAGTAATTCACGTCCACTATAAATTCTTTTCTACTACCATCTTTATTTCTCCTAATCTTTGTGAAGTTATGTATATAAATGTGTCGGCTGCTACGACCTGTACGTTGGCTGTCGAGTCAACGGTAAACAACACGAACAGAATGATAGGCAATTGCGGTGGAACGAAGCTATAATCCTGACACGTTACATTTCTGTAATCAGCATTTTGACACCTTGATACTCGTACTTTCGTAGTTATACTACAGTGTACTGCTCTCGTCGGTGTATCCGACTTTACCGTTTGCACCTAATGACACTAGAGAATTTGATCGTTTATAGTTGTTCGTTTGCACAGCTAAAGGATATTTTAGAAATTGTGAAGTGTAAATTAATACTTCAATAGTGTAGAGGGGAATTAAATACAAAATTCAAGAATTACGAAGAATTTTGGGATATCCTGAAATTTAGCGGTAGAAAACAAGAAATACAACCAAGAAGAAACTAAAAGTAGGTTCAGTCTTCAAGCGGAAGAGAGAAATTTACATGTGGAAGATAAAGCCTTAGTATTAAGGGTTGCTCATTTTCTTAAAAGTTCGAAGGGTTTTTTCCTATTTTTTTTTCTTTGTGGGGTAAAAAAAAATGACTTAGATAATATTGGGAGACGTAGAGGAAAGTGATTGAAAATAGTCTTGCTAAAGAAATACAATGAATGCCCAGTGCCAGATAACTGTGTCCCATCGAGAAATTAATTTTGAGAAAAACTCTCATAAGCTTAAGAATCCTAGCATAGAAGAAGGAAGACTGGGTGAATATATATATATATATATATATATATACATATATGTATATATATATATATATATATACGTATATATATATATATATATATATGTGTGTGTGTGTGTGTGTGTGTTTGTGTGTATATAAATTATTCAGAAAGAGTTAGTGATGAATTGGGTTCAACTAATGTTTCGGAGCATGGTATTGAGCTACAATTCACAAAACCCGATAGACAAAGTCCATATAATTTGAGTCCAGAGAAGTCAAATTCAGTGCGAAAGTGACTGAAGTACATGTTAGATACTGATTTGATAGTTCCTAGAGGGATTGATCTCAGAAAAGGGAACAATGTTACTAACCAAGGCTCGACGATTGCTTAGATAGGATCGGGAATGCTAAATTCAACTCCAAGTTTGATTTGATTAAATGTTATTGGCAAGTACCTCTAAGCAGACAAGCTAGGAAAATACCTGCTTTTATAAAACCGTTCGGTAGTTATGATCATAAGGTAGTGCCTTTTGGGTTATGAAATGCAGCTAGTACTTTCCAAAAGTTAAAGAATAAACATTAGATTATCTTGTTATATTATCAGAGAAGACTTCTGATATCCCATCTTGATGTCACCCCTTCTGTGCTCTTTTTGAATCCAACATTATAGTTACAGTTTCACATGCCCCTCTTTGACGTTCTGAAGCCTGAAACTTCCATGCTATTATCATCTCAGCAGCTACAGAAAACCATTAAACATTCCTTAAGGATTAATCTACTTACATGACTCTTCCCTCTTTTCTATTATGGTTTTGATTGATTTTATTTGTCAGTTAAAGTGACCAAAGAAAAAATATTGATTCTCTTTATAAGTTTTTGAATAAACTGGTTGTGTTTAGTTTAGTTTTAGTAGCTTTCTTTTTATATCTACTTCCCATATAGCTTTGGTTTTTGTTGGAATATTTTAGTTTAGTTAGTAAAAGATCCTTTAACGATTTTTAGATCTAGTTGCAAAAACCATAATTTGACGAACACTGGGGTCCCAGTCGTCTCAAAATAGTGATAAATAATGTGTTTGGTGGGACCCAAGGGCGTTTGGAGAAGTTCTGGAATGAATGCTTTCAGGTAAGACGTGAGAAGGTGGGTGTAGGCATCTGTTGTTGCGCTGTTGTGGAGAGAGAGGTCGTAGGGTATGGGTTGAAAACGTGTCGATGAGTAAGAGTGTGCATTGACTAACCATTGATAAATAACATAAACAAAAAAAGGCTCTTCCAAACGATAATGTGAGGGCTTTACATCTTTGTTGGGAATCGCAAATTCAATAGTATCTACTAGGCGGATATCGACAGGTTCAGACTGAATATATTATGTCTAAGAGATTGGCCTTTGTAGAAGAGAATGGCAAACACCCATGCCTACTAAAAATTGTACTCAGTTACCTATGTCATGTAAAAAGAAAAGATTAGTGACAGGGGAGGCCACATCAAAAGGGATGGCTTACTTACAGTTTTTTGGGCCACGGACAACCTTTCGTAGATTTTTTTGCAGCAGCCCTAAATCTGGAATGGTAGTGTCATAATTGCAGGGGAGGGGCTCTCAGATAGTGGCTGTAGAGGTCACTAGTTGGGGCGTTATCAACTGATGGCATATGTTGGTGGTGGGCAGGAGTTTCACCCTTTCATTAAGTCACTGGGATGGGGGTTTTTTGTCCTACTTCATTCATGTCAGATTCAGTCAATATTGAAAAGTTGTCCTCTTTGTATGGACGTGAAGCGTTGATGGAAGTTTTGAAGTTGATAAGTGGCTGTCCATAAGGGCATCAACTTATGTCATCAGGTCTTTCTCAGGTAAAAGATCTACATCGGGTATGGCAGCACATACAGGTTTGTGTAGGCGTTGTACCCGAAAGGCATGAAGTATGTACACCTCCTGGGGAGAGCTGTTTGATGAAGGTTCCAGGCAAGCAATAATGTCCATTCCCCTGAGTGTGAACGAAGACTGTTGGTTTCCCAACGTTTTTTGACGGATGGGAGAAGGCTTGGCTATATGAGCAGCTAGCGATGGTGAGTCGTGCTCCAGGAGGTATATTTTACGTGAGTCGTACGCTATTTGTGTGTTCCCTTAGTAGCAAAGTAATCTGAGATTTTTGGAAAAGCGTCCTCTGGGATCACCGTAAGAACATAGTCTGTTTTGGTGCTTGAACAATTCATACCCTTAATGCAAAACTGGATGACTTTGGACCACTGAAAACAGGCAAATGGATCAGTAGTGGCAATTTATTGAAGTTTCACGGGTGTGGCGTTGATAGAAGAGTCAGCGTCGGAGGAGGCATCATCAAACAATAATGCACAGTATTGAGGGGAATAAAGGAAAGGAGCTGATCCTCTGTCGGAAACCAATAATGCGAGTGGGCAGTTAGGCTATAACTAAGAGGTATGCATAGTGCAACTAACTATATTTTAACATATAACAACTTTATATACAAGAGATTCCGAGAAATAACGTAACAAAATTTCAAACAGACATATGCATCTAAAGGTAAGCTTAATCAGGTTCTGTTTTAAGTAGGGGGGATATACAAAAGAAAAAAAAATGAAATAAATCCTATTACAATTTACACTTTTAAGAAGACACAATATGTATATATATATATATATATATATGTATATATATATATATATATATATATATTTATATATATACATATATATATATATATATATATATATGCGTAAAAATCACAGGAAAACGTGATGCTCAGATGCAGAAGAACCACAGGGAAAATGAAAATACGAAATATACGCTTAAGTCCTGACTAGTTTCGTGATACTTCCTCAGAGGACTGATTTATTGAGAGAGGTTTCTTTACATTTTATAGGGAAAGCAAACGTACGAACATACATATAGTGATTTAGAGAACAATGACACTCCCTTACCAGCTACCTGGGCTTGGGTCAAGTGGGTGGAGTCCCCAAGCTCATTAGACACCTGGCAAAAAGGGGTCAATTCTTGTTCTTTTGACTTTCAGTACAGTTTATTTATATGAAAACACAGTAGCCTTATCTATATAAATACATAAGCAAAACATACACATACATACGTATATATATATATATATATATATACATACATATATATACACACATATACATACACACACATACATATACCCATATACATATGTATATATACATTTATATACATACAACATTAATATCATAAACATATAATCATGTATATATCAATACTTATATCTAGCATAACACTATATACTATATAGTGCCAATATACTTATGCGTACTATATAAAATAATTGTACCTTTTAATGAATGGTAGCTTAGGTCTAAATATTAATTTTATAGCAACGTTAATTATTCACAATACATTCAATTCTACGTTAAGTGGTTAATGTTTTTTTATATAGCTTACAAATCTCTTTACATATAAAGGCGTCGAGTTTATACATTCCATGACCAATATTCAAGTTGTTTTCAAAGGTTTCCTTTATGAAACTGGACTCTATGATGTTTCTTTACACTAAGTTATTTGAATGAACCAATTTCTTTGCACCTGACCAATTAATGGTGTGATTTTTATCTCTAACGTGGGCAAATAGTGCATTATTATCTTGAGCATACCTGACACTTTTCTTATGTTGTTCAATTCTCTTTTCTAGGGCTTTACCAGTTTGACCAATATAGTATTTTTCACAACCATTGCATGGAATACGATATACACATCCCTTGGTAATGTCAGGAGAATTCTTTATTAAGGCTATTTTTATTGTATTTTTACTCTTAAATGCTACATTTACATTGAAGTTTTTCAACAGTTGGGGAATTTCTTTAAAAGAATTACAATAAGGTAGTACAAGTAAATTTTGTGTGTTGTAGTTTTTTCTGTTATCAATACCGAAAAAAGTCTTTTTTTGCTGTTCTTAGGGCATCATCTAACACAATTTCAGGATACTTTAGTTTTTTACCTATTGCTCTAATCCCATTTATTTCGTCATCAATATATTCAGGGCTGCAGACTCGAAATGCTCTTAAAAACATAGAAGTAAATACAGATTTCTTAACTTTGTTGCCTTGGTTTGAGTAGTAATGGACATATGCCGAGATATTCGTTGGCTTTCTGTGTACACTAAACTTGAGACTATTGTTACATCTATGTATGCGACAGTCCAAAAAAGGTAGGGTACAATTATTCTCCAGCTCCATAGTGAAATTTATTGATGGTACCAAACTATTCAATCTAAGAAAAAAATTATCTAAATTTTCCTTTCTTGGCCACACACATATCATGTCGTCAATATATCGAAACCATTTTACATTATTAGGTATGATGTTATTTAAGATTCTGCTTTCAAAAAATTCCATATATACATTGCTCAATAGTGGGGATAAAGGGTTTCCCATAGCCATACCAAATGTTTGTGCATAAAATCTCCCATTGAATTCAAATTTACAATCTTTTATACATAGTTTAATTAATTCTATTAAAGTGTGTTTGGAGAATGGTAGATTCAATTGTCTATTATCTAAGGTTTCAGATAAAAATTCCAACATGTCATCAATAGGTACTTTAGTGAATAGTGAGTCTACGTCAAAACTGACAAGCCTACAGGTACTGTTAATCTGTACTTCATTCATTTCGTATTCTGCATATATATATATATATATATATATACATATATATATATATATATATATATATATAAATATATATATATATATATATATATATAAATATATATATATATATATATATATATCTTAGTATTGATATGTTGAATATCACATTAAAGAGGCATTAAGATTAACATACTAATCAGGCCTATTTCAGACGTTTTGATATACTGGAAAGAGAGGGACTTTGTTTTTCATACATACAGGAGACCTACTAATGTTTTTTCCCACATTCATTATTATTCAAACTATCAAATCTGTGTAAGAATCTTTTTTTTTTTTCTGCTTTCGTGTTTTGAGTGGATTTAAAGGGCTTTGCAGTTCCAAATGGCAGGAGAACTAAATTGAAATACCTAAATTTCTGTATTTGATAAGTCTCTTCAGAAAGCTAAAATTATACTTGACTCCGATAATAAAAAGGAGACTATTAAGAATGAGAAAAAATATTTTTCTTTTATAAGAGTTATTGAAAATATTGAAGGTAAAGTTTTTTTTTCGACATTTCAAGAATAGATATGATTATCATAATAAATAATTCCCCGGAGCTGAATAATGGTTATATTTGCATGATTTCATGTACTGGGTCTGGCAAAAAATATTCCAGTCAAACTAGAAAATAAGTTGATAACCATATTAAACAACAACGTGATGCTGTTTGGAAAAGAAGAATGTCTAGTGCTCTGTCTGTTAACATGACTGATTTTAACTATTGTTTAGACTGGAAAAACTCCTCGGTGATTGTATTTGGTGAAATAGTTTTAAGTAATTATTGAAAATGCTTTTATTAAATAGCTTTATAATTATAATTTTAAAAATTAGTTCTTTTATTCCCAAACTAAATACATATCTTTGTTCATGAATTTGTGAGGATGTGTAAAAAAAAAAAAAAAAAAAAAAAAAAAACCACTGGACAGTCCACCGGTTGTTTCATCACTAGCATTTCATAATACCACCAGTTGCTTATTAATTTATAAAGATTAATTACTTCATACATAATGATACTTTGCTTGTTTGTGGCCTTTATATCAGTTTCATTATGTTTCTCCTTTGTAGGATTTCACTCCTTAATTTACTATGTGCGATAGACAAAGTGGATGTAACTGACTTTATTTCAACAGATAACGAGTTTATATGCAAACAGTTTCGAACAAGAATGTCACAAAAACTTAACCAGGCTAATGCATGTAAAGAAAACCTACAACAGGGAGTTATCAAGACTTGAGAGAGCGAGATACATATATAAAAAGAAAAATACAGTTTCAGTGTACGAGCTGTGTAAAACATGGGCGGTACGGGGCTCTCACCTAATAAGGACATACATGTGAAATAGGGCGCCCTGTTCCTGGGAGGTGTAATGTAGGCAGGTCATCTTGCAGTAGATATGCCGGTTTTAGGTGATCAATGGAGATGTAAACTTCTTTGACACGAAATATAATTAAGAAAGCCTTCAGTGTGCGATGTATCGCGAAGAAAGGATCCATGTGAGAGGGTGTTAGAAGTGACTTGCTAGTATCATTGACCAGGAAACAATGCAAGGCCTTGTGCACATCTGTCATTGTGTGTTGCTTTGCTGGGGGGTTGCAAACCTGGGAGTATGGAGTAAATTTTCCAAAAATAGGACGTAATCGCAAGAGTTTGTCCGAGGAGGTTTTAGACGGAAAAAACTTAGCAATGACAACCAACGGGTTGCCATTCACCATTTCAGCTGCTGAGACATCCAAGTCATCTTTAATAATAGTCTTTAGTGATAGGAGGACCTTGGGAAGCTGATTAAAGAAATTGGAGTCATTGCATTGTGACTTCAAAGCTATTATAATGGCCCCGGCCGGAATGACAATATATTGTGGTTTAGGAAGAAAGACACAAAATCCTGAAAAGAAATTCACTGAGCTTCGTACGGCAATGCGTTTACGAAAGGATTTGTCAAAATTTCTCTTAATTTCATATTTAAAGAGTACTTAATAAAAGTAACTCAATAAATCAAATACATTGTTCCCTACAAGAAAATTCAGTATTTCTTTTGTTCTCAAACATTTCAATAATTATTACATATTATTGTAAAAGAATTTGTGAACAATGGCATCTGTATAGCTTCCACGAGTCGTAAGACCATATATTACACAGTAAATTACACCTTCCACCCTCCAGTCCTACCACAAACTTCACATAGAACGCATGTCTTAGTTTGCCCTCTGACAATCAATCATTCGTACGTTTGTTTTTCTCGTTTTCGGCAAGAAATTTATCATTTCAAAGAGGAAAAGACAATTTCAACATCTTGCTAGCATAAGGAAGAAGAAATTTGCTCTATTAAGAGTCCAGAAGTGGGTAATATCGGCAGAGAGAGAGAGAGAGAGAGAGAGAGAGAGAGAGAGAGAGAGAGAGTGGTGTGGATGGATGGAGCCTTGCCTGAAAGGAGTCAAAAAAAGCAACATATTGAGCAATAGGGTCTTCATTTGTTTTTGTTTATTATTATCCCGAGAATAACAATAATTTAATAATTTTCAGGATTTATTGTTATAGTCTTTGTAAAAATACAAAGAAAAATAATATAAAACTATCAAATGTATCCATTTTTTCTAATTACTGTTCCATATTTTTTTTTTTTCACAGATTTTAGGGTTCATTTTTATAACATAATAAAAAATATATCTAGACCCCCCAAAATGACTTCTAGTAAAAAAATTCATTGTATTGGCGGTCTACATCAGGTCTGTACAGGATAGGAATCCAAGGTCTTGATATTAATCATCAAGGGATGAGATAGAATTTGAAAAACAACCATTTTCAGGATAATTTACCCTAGCGTCGCAAAACCAAAGGTCAGAGGCCAAAATCCTATGCAGTTTGGAGATGTCCTATGTCGTCTTATTAAATAGTATGAATGTCATAGTCATGTCCTTAAAAAAAAGCAGGAGATTCACTAATGATGTCCACAATTGAGAGGCGACAGTAGTACCCATATCAAATGTAATAAGCTCTGGGATAGCTAATGTAGCCATCCACCCTGAGAGTTAGGCGGATGTTGCGGGTTACATGGGAATAGCTTCAGGCCGGATAGAGCAGTCAATTATTATTATTATTATTATTATTATTATTACATGCTAAGCTACCTTTTTGGAAAAGCAGGATGGTAAAAGCCAAGGGGCTCCAACAGGGAAAATAGCCCAGCCAGTAAAGGAAAAAAAGGAAAATGAAATGTTTCAGGAAGAGTAACAATATTAAGAAAAATATTTCCTACATAAACTATAAAAACTTTAAGAAAATAAAAGGAAGATAAATAATATAGAAGAGTATGCTCGAGTGTACCCTCAAGGAAGAGAACTCTAGCCCAAGATAGTGAAGACCATATTACAGAGGTTATGGCACTATCCAAGAAGTGAGAATATTGGTTCGATTTTGAAGTGTCCTTCTCCTAGAAGAGCTGCTTTCCATAACTAAAGAGTCTCTTTTACCCTTACCAAGAAGAATGCGGCCACTGACCAATTCCAGTGCAGTACCCTTATGAGTGAAGAAGAATTGTCTTGGTAATCTGTATTGCCAGGTGTAGTAGGACAGAGGAGAATATGTTAAGAATAGGCCAGACTATTCAGTGTGAGTTTGCAGGCAAAGGGAAAATGAATGGTAACGTGAGAGAATGATCCAATATTGTACTGTCTGGCTAGTCAAAAGATCCCACAACTCTCAAGAGGTAATATCTCAATGGATGACTGGTGCCCTGGCCAACCTACTACCTCTGTAGGTGAAACAACGTGGATGTTAAGGTATGTGCCCACTCTTGAATCTGTGTCAATGTAATTTTGAAGAATCCTTGGCATCTAGTAGTGCCGTGCCAAATGAACTTCATCCTCTGTAGCCGTACAGTAAATCCGCACGAGGGATGTGAAAGGCTATGAATGAAATCAAACACCTATCAATATATAGTAGCTGGTATCCAAGGTTGTAGTCTACCAGTTCTGATGTTATAGAGGATAGTGGCATTGGAGTCATCCGAGGTAATGTCTTCCCAATGGAGAGATATACAGGAAGTTCAACATGCTTGGTGGTCTGGGTCTTTTCATTTGGGTTCCTGACAAGGTGTTGTAATCCAATCCCAGTTGAATAGCAGTCGACATGTTTCTTGACTAGGCATCAGCAATGTGATCCATTTCTTCAAGGGCAAGTTAAAGGGTGCTATTTTATCCAGACATGGACATTTAGGAGAGATGTCAGCGTTAACCAGCGGACCAAGTGCTGGAATGTCAATTTAAGGTGTGGACCAGATTTATGTAGTGCAGGGGAATGATGAAGGGTGTACCTTCTAATATGTGAGGAAAGTGTCTGCCAGCCAAATGGAGTGCTAGTAAATCACGGTCTAAGGAAGAGCATCCACAGTTTGCCTTGAACAGTTTTCTACTGTAAGAGGAAAATGACCATGGCGAGCCATTAACCATCTTGTCGAGTACTGTACCAATAGCGATGTCGCTAGCATTGGAGGAGAGAAAGGGGCATATGGCATTGGGAAACTGAGAGAGGCAGCAGTTGAGAGGGCATTCTCTGCGTTATAGGGGGCTGCATTTTGAAGGGAACCCCACCTTATGGTTTTATTACATGTCCTTAAGGGAAACATAGAGCAGAGGAAGAGTGGCAGCTAAGGCTGGCAGGAAATAGTGATCGAGCCTAAGATTTCTTGCAGTGCTTAGTGCTTTGGCTCTCCAGGGAGTTTGGAAGTTCTGAACGGCTGCTCCTTCCTCTGGGAGGTGGTGGACTACTTCAGGAGTGATGCAATGCCCTAGGAACAATACTTTATTGGCACCAAAGGTACACTTGTCTTACCAGACTAAAAGCCCATTTTCTTTTAAGTGGTTGAGAATAATGAGTAGATGATGGAAGTGTTCCTATTTGAAAAAAAGAAAACACATGCATGTTATCCTCCTAACATATGGAGAAATGGAGGTCCCCTGAGATACCATCCAGGAGGCATTGAAAAGTAACCATAACAATACAAAGGCCATAACAGGAGTAACTGGAGGTATTTGTACCAAATGGGGTT
>NC_090741.1:131282237-131289737 GCF_036898095.1 Palaemon carinicauda | reverse complement strand
TAGCAGAGGCGGATTTAGGTTGTGCGGGGCCCTAGGCCCGGTGACCTTACCGGGCCCTCAAATCAGTGTACAAGCGAAGCGTTAAAATAAATTAGCTTTTTAAACAACATTAGATTTATTGAAATTTAACCAAATTACCATTTCACAGTTGAACATTACCCATATGATTTTTTGAAGCTCAACAATAAAGAATAACTATAATAATATACCATTAACTAAATCGATAAGTTTGAAATAAATTTTCTTTTTAAACAATATTCAATTTATTGATAATTATCCAAGTGATCATTTCACAGTTGAACATTACACATTTGCTTTTTTGAAGCAAAACAAAAATATTACTATAATAATACACCATTAACTAAGGAGATCTCAACTATAATGATGCACCATTGAAAAATAATAACTTCAATAATACACCATAAACTAAAGAGAATACCGTTTGACTGAAGTGAGTGGCAAAATGGCAAAATGAGTGGGTTTTGTTTATTGCATGCAATTTGCACGGTACACTCAACTATTTCTCATTAAAAAAAATATTTTCTTCGAGCCTTCTTACTTGCAAACTGTTTAATGATATCAGTGAAATCAAGCACCCTTAATTTTTCATGCTCAATGCTCAACAGGGTGAGTGAAGATAAGCGGTTCTGCCCCATGGTGTTTGTTAGATAATTCTTTAGTAGTTTCAGCTTGGGGAATGATCGCTCCCCAGTGCAGTTTGTGATAAACATGCAGAGATAGAGTCGTAATACAATTTCAACATTAGCAAATGTTTCAACCATGTCATGTCTGTGAATTATCTTATACATTTCTAGTTCCGGACTTTGTCTTTGTGCAGCTTTTACACCACCTAATGAAGGAGCACTTTCAGATGAACCTCTTGGAATGGATTTCATGAGGTGTGCAAACTGCAAAAGCTCCGACTCCAATCCCGCCTCCAAGTCATTAGGATATGAGGACACAATCTTTTCAGAGAGAGAGAGAGAGAGAGAGAGAGAGAGATAGATAGATACATATATATATATATATATATAGAGAGAGAGAGAGAGAGAGAGAGAGAGAGAGATTATATATACATATATATATATATATATATATATATCTATATATATATATATATATATATAGAGAGAGAGAGAGAGAGAGAGAGAGAGAGAGAGAGATATATATATATATATATATATAGAGAGAGAGAGAGAGAGAGAGAGAGAGAGATAGATACATATATATATATATATATATATACATATATATATATATATATATATATTATATATATATATATATAATATATATATATATATATATAGAGAGAGAGAGAGAGAGAGAGAGAGAGAGATACATATATATATACATATATATATATATATATATATAGAGAGAGAGAGAGAGAGAGAGAGAGAGAGAAGATATATATATATATATAGAGTGAGAGAGAGAGAGAGAGAGAGAGAGAGAGAGAGTTCATGTACTGACCATTGTGACAGCAATAGAAATCAAAATTTTGGGAACAAACAAAAGAAGTTGCTTCAAACGTGAGAAGTGCAATCTATTTTTATGATAGATTGACAGAAAACCGAGCTTGCATTATTACACCAACTTGCGAATTTGAAATGTTGCTTGCAAGCAAACTGTATGAAATTCAAAGTCATTGAACCGATGAAGTGAATATAACTCACTTTCATGCATACTAAACGCCACATTCATTGCACAGCTGAAATGCTGCGAATTGCCAAATTGCAAATGCCTAATTGCCAAATTGCAAATGTTGTAATGGCCTGTGTAGATGTTATTTCGCAGAAATTCTTTGACACAAGCGTGGAGAAATTTTTTTACCATTGATTATAAAGTGCCCACGCCGAATTATGAATCAAAATTCGCGGGGGCCTCACAGGCGCGGGGCCCTAGGCCATGGCCTACTCGCCCCCCCCCCCCCCCTAAATCTGCCGCTGGTGAATAGGTTCAATAGTTACAGCGGAAGTAGCAATGGTACAGTTCATTATGCAGAATGTGATAGCACCACAGCAACAATCGTCGAATCGTCCTCCTTTATGTATCGAGAAAGACGTACAGAAGGTAAATATTGTCTGTTTTAAATGTGGTAAGAGAAGCCATATTAGTATTGAATGTTAATCGAACCAATCAAAGGCAGCGGCGAAATGATTGAGAATAATTCGACGTCAAAGAATGCGAAGACAAATAAACAATTGGTAAAGACGAGCATTAATATAAACCAGGTAATGATTATGATTAAAATAAACCAGCTAATGTTATGCAATAAACAGGACAAACACAAACAGCTTCGATACCTTCAAACCATATCTTTATGAAGTATGTTAACAGCAATAGATGTGAGTGAGCAAACCCTGGTAAAGATATTGCGGGACACAGGATGCAACCATAGTCTGGTGATACGAGGAGTACACCCGATGTTGGATGAGTCTCAAAGGAGACTCGGTTATTTTGAAGTGAATAGAAGGTGAAGAGGTTACCCCAATTTGCCGTTTGATACTACCATGCGAGTTGGTGACATACCCCTATCTGTTTCCTAGGTGTATGACGACTAGGAGTATGACGAAGAAAGTAGCTGAAAAAAAAGAAAAAGTACCTGAAGGATTGATGAACTTTGAGGATTTGTTTTCCGAAGAAGAGGATTCCCTTATTGATACGCAAGAGGAGAGATCACGAGTAAGCCCAAAAGAAGATCGATATACAAATAGACAAGAAGACGAAGAAGAAATGTATTTGGAAGAAATAGAAAAGTCAATATTAGAAGTATGATAAGTGAGTAAGGAAAGGCTGAAAGGATTGCAACGACGGAGCTCGACGTTAACAGACGAAGACGAAGGCACAGCAGTCTACTACCATTTATCATCTTAAGGATGGGTGGCTTATGAATAAGCATAGACCTACTGATATCATGGGAATGACAAATTTGGGATATACCGTCAAAAATTGATTCCCGCATCTTTGACAAGACAGGCGATTACTGTAAATTATGAGACTGGACATATGGAGATAAGGAAGACGATGGAGAGGATTAAAAAACTTTTTCTAGCCTGGCATGCATAAGGACATCAGTCAGTTTTGCCATGCATGTCACGTTTGTCAGACTGTTGAAGAACACGAGTGCATTAAGGAAGCTCCCTTATGTCCTATGGAAGTACGAGAAGAAACCTTCAGCGAAGGAACGTATAAAATTTTGGTAGAAAAAGGGAAGGATCGAGAGAAAATGGATGGAAAGGATCGAGAGGAAATGGATGGAAATAATGTTAAGGATTTGAGGAAAAGAATCAGCGAGTTAAGGAAATATTCTGTTAAAAGCATGGCAACGAGAAGTCTATGAAAAACTAAGAACATGTTTGGCATGAAGAATACAAACAGACAGTGGCAGGTGTTGGTGTACTTATTGCTAAGGAGATTCCCTCTCGCCAACGAGTTCCAACCACCATTTCGGATTTTAGAGAAGAGCAGTG
Source organism: Palaemon carinicauda (assembly GCF_036898095.1). Lineage (NCBI taxonomy): Eukaryota > Metazoa > Arthropoda > Malacostraca > Decapoda > Palaemonidae > Palaemon > Palaemon carinicauda. The sequence goes on along the minus strand of NC_090741.1, from coordinate 131,286,261 downwards.
GCCAGATTTACATTATCCGAATACCAGGAAAAAGCAAAAACTATATGAAGGCCATATTAACTTTGAAACCGATACAATTATTTAGCACCACATTTCTACAAGAAAGTCATTATCCAGGTGGATGCATCAGATAATGGGACTGGAGCTATCTTATTGCAAGAAGATAATGAAGGAATTCTTCTCCCTTTTTTGTTTTATGTAGTTGAAGCTGAAGAAGCTGCAGCGATCCTACTCGACAGTTGAAAAAGGAGCTGGTAGCATTAGTCACAGCGATAAGAAAGGTTGAAATTTACGCAAATCGACCACAGAACGAGAGTATATTATACTGGGATCATAGTCCTTTAACTTTAGTTAATAAGAGGAAAAATAATAATCAACGGTTAACTAGGTGGTCATTATGTTTGGAACTGTATTATATTAATGTAAAGTATATCTCAGGTGAAGATAAAAGGGGATCAGATAATTTATCTTTGGCTGAATCGGTTGATTCAGGCCTGGAATAAATAATATTCTTGGGGGGAACTATCTTATTTCATGTGTTTATTTAAAAGGTGAATAGCCAGCTCATAAGGTAAGTTCTTCTCATGTAGGTATAAGTTTGGTATGTAAATTACGTAAGACTTTCATTATTAATTTATTTGTATTCTTCTTTCTAGTCAGCATATGTGGATTTACATTATTTTTAGGAATAAACTTTATTTCCTGTATTTTGTTACGAAGTCTTACGTAATATGTGTAAGAATGCTATATGACCCAAGTAAGTATGAACAAGGGCTTATATAATTTTTTTTTATGATTTCTCGCTGAATTGTGTTATGTTTGTGAGAAAATACGCAATTTTCATATTTACCACGTTCTGGAAGGTTCCCGAAAAACCCAAGCTTAGTCCTGATCTTTTTTTTTATTTCCGAGAATGGTAGGTGGGCCGAGCTAGCTAAGAGAGTGTTTTCTCGCTTGGCGTGTTGATGTGTGTCAGAGAGTAATAGTTTATAACTCTGGTGTTGCTAAGTCAACCCCCAAGCTTTCAGATATCAGACCTACAACAATATAGAATTTAATAAGTTTATATATATGTACTGTCAGGGATGCATTTGGCAGAAGAAAAACAGCCTGTCCTGTGAGAGAGCTAAAGTTCATCCTTTTTCTCTCCCTTAAGTCCTTCAAGTGTGTCCTCTCCAAAGTGTATAAGTGTAAATACAGCATATATAGTGTGTAATGTGTTGAAACATTACGGAAGACTTTAAAGGTGATTTCAATATATGGTGTCATTAAGCGTGCTGCTGTTATATAAATTTCTGTAACTGACCCTTTGCAAGTAAGATACATGAAGCGTACTTATTTTGGGTTTACTTTGTGTGAGCTAAAACTTGTAAGCTTATTAATTATTTTATGTAATTTCTTTAGGAGTTTAATCCTTAGAGTGCTAAAAGTTATCTATTTTTCTTAGTTATCAAGACTAAATATTGGTGTAAAATTTAATTTCCACTAAAGCCGGTGATTATATAATTTTCAGAGTGTAAACATTATTTTTGTCTTAATCTAAATTTTGCTCAGACTTAATATTCTGAGTGATTTATTTTTAATGTAAATTTTTTCAAAGTGTTGTAACTTTTATAGAATATATTTATTTTTGTGAAGAGTGTATTATTTCGATCACCAGTGTTTTTCACAATACTCTCTCGTATCCCTCTTCAAGAATAGAAGTAAAATCTGTTTTTTAATAGTTACTAATAATAATTACTAAGCTTTAGTTTGAGTCTACTTAAGAGACCTTTGCATATTCAGTTTTTCTTAAATATTGTCATCTGTGAGTTATATATTTTTGTAGAGTTCGGGTATTATTCAAATATAGCAGATTATTGGAAAAACTACCATGTGAGTTTGGAACTCGAGAAGTTATGTGGCTTGCCAGTCATAACATATATATATATATATATATATATATATATATATATATATATATATACATATATATATATATATATATATATATATATATATATATATATATATATATATATATATATATATATATCACAAGCCTTTATTACAAAGTCTTATGTAACCTTTGAAAGGTATGCTGTATGATACAAATGCTAGGGATCACAAAATTTTTCCACGTGGTTGGAAGAGGCGCGTAGGTTTTAGACTAAAGTTTAATATTTTTTTTTTTAATGTTACGAGAGGAGATTGACGGAGTTATCTGGGAGAGTTGCCTCGCCAAATAACGATAGTATTCCTCTTTTCACATTGATAAGTTGGTATCCTGACACCGCTAGAGCCATGTCCCCTCGCTACGAGAATGATTTACTAGAAATTTCTAAAGGGAATCAAGTTAATATATAGGGGCCTAGCAATGCATGTGAGACAGAGGAGATCACTCCTGACCCCCAGAAGAGCCATTGTCCACCAGTCCTCTCTAGCATCTATTCAGCCACTACGTATATTCTCTCCAATGTGCATAATGTTTTTTTTTCCAAATGTGAATAGTGTTTGTTCAAACATTGGAATTTTTGGGATTTGAATTATAAGAAATGTCGTACATATGTGAGTATTGGTATATTATAGAAATTAATTGCTTTTTGTGACTGCCTCTGTGTAATTAAGTTCAACAGTGAAGTGTATTTGTTTTCCTTAACAGTCCGGTAACCTTGTGTGAGTGAAAGGACATATGAGTAACAGTTGAGTATATGTATGTTCAAATTTAATATATTTTTATAGTATTAAAGTGTCAACTTTTCATTAATTTTCAAAACTAGAAATTTTTAGAAATAATTTTCTAGTGAAACAAGTAATTGTATAATTCTTATTGAATGTCATTTTGTCTTAGTCTAAGTTTTAGTTCAGATTTTATATTTTTAGTGTACTGATTTTGGTGTTAATTTTGAATTGTTTATTTTTCATAGCATACACAGTATTTATTTTTGTAAAGTGTGTAGTATTTCGATCACCAATATATTCTCAGTGCCTTGCTCATATCCCATGACTAAAAACTGAAGTAAGAGATTGATTTAAGAATAGTTCCCATTAGAAGTAATCACCCACTTTGTTTTGAGTATAGAGTAAAGTGACCTTTTAGATATTCTGTGTTCATATATATTATCGTCTGGGAGTTGAATATTATTTTCAGAGCTAGGAGGTATTTCCCTTGCGTATCAGATTACGCAAAATAATGCAGGTGAGTTTGGGAGTTCAGGATTTTGAGTAATTTGCAAGTCGTAATATATAATTCTTAGTGCCCAGAACCTGGGCAAGTCTGTTTTGAATATTATAGATGATGGGGCCTAGTTTTTGATTAAAAGTCTAATCAGTTTAGTGTTCATAGGATTCTGTTTATTGATGAGATATGTTTTTATTGAGGTATAATTTTTTTTTTAAAGTAATAAATGGCGCAGTTAATTGTACGGATTTTTTTTTTTTTTTGTTTGGAAAACCCAAATGTTCGGAAATTGTCGTAAACTAAAATTACTAAAGCTCAGAAGCTTGCTATCTTAATGGCATGTGATGGCCATGCAACTGGTAATATGAATAAAGCCCAAACCAAGTGTCTAGCCTTACAGGTGTTGATAAACTCAGGGAAGTTGCCGGAAGAAGACATTGCAGCAGCTCGTTACCTTTTGGGGAAGGCTGAAGCAGAATTGGTTGAGAAACAAATATCAGATGACCCCCAAACTGAAGGAACGAAGGCAGAAACGAATGTACTTCATGAGTTTAGACGAATTGCAGCGGAAGAGAATTTGAGTAAGTTGAGAAGAGAGAGAGAGAGAGAGAGAGAGAGAGAGAGAGAGAGAGAGAGAGAGAGAGAGAGAGAGAGAGAGAGAGAGAGAGAGAAGAGGCAAGATAAATATCAAGACGAGAAGAAAGAGAGAGTGAAGAAGCGAGAGAAATTGCAAGATAAGTTGTAAAACTGTTGGAGTATACAAAAATAACTGAAGTATTAAGAGGATGTTGATGAAAATATGGAAAGGAACTGCTTCCAATAAAGCATTTATATATTAACTACCATGTGTTTCATGTGACAAGG
>NC_090741.1:131252237-131279737 GCF_036898095.1 Palaemon carinicauda | reverse complement strand
AAAAACAACATTAACCTTAAAACATCTTAAAAGTTTTGGTAGACAGAGAAAACTATCAATATACGGTAAAACTAATAAATCATCATGATTAAAAGATGTTACATTGTCAATTGCATAATAAGTTTTTTTGGCTTTTTGTAATGCTACGTCAACTAGGAATTTTGGATACTTCAAATTAAAGGCAATATCGTATATTCTTAAAAACTCATCATCTAAAAATTCTGGGCAACAAACTCTAAGAGCTCTCAAAAACATCGAGGAAAAAACAGAGTTTTACTTTAATATGGTGATTAGAATAAAAGTGAATGTAAGACGATACATTGGTGGAGGAGATTTTTTTGTATTTGGCAAAGGGGGACATAGACCATTAAAAGGATTACTCACAAAACTGCTATTCGAAAGTAACCGTCTTTTATACACCTTATTTACAGTTGCTATTGACAAATGACATAACTCATTGTATCCTTGATGAAAAATACCTATCATATATCGCAATATATTTATTTCTAAAAGTATCAATATACGAGTGTTCTAATATTCATAAAGAGCAAGCAGAAGCTACTGTTTATTAAAAAGCATATGTTAACAGTGTTAAAGATATGAAAAATATGATAAAGAGGAAATATGCAAACATCAATAAATATATTGTTAAATAGGTAAAGATGTGAATATTGATGGATTAACAATAATATAAAAAGTAAGACTAACCTAAAATTATAATTATTTCGTTAAGCGCCTTAACTTAACAACCACCCCACCCCCAAAAAAGAGTATGCTGATATACTTTATGTAGTCAGTTTCTTATGATTATCAAGCGGCAAATCCTGAGGTGTACCAAATATGGTAACACGTTTACATTGAACCCTTCTAAACGTATTTAATAGACCTTCAAACATAAACTATCGGTAACCTAAATAGGAAAGATTATCTACATGTTTAGTTAATAATTATATTTTGCAACTAACGGGTCAATCAAAATCTGTTACAATCAACAAATGATTATTGGCTCGCACTGGGCTCTGTTGGACTAGAATTAGTGCAGTAAACGACGTCACCTTTTGAATATCAAATAGTAAAAAAAGATACAACATCTTACGCACGAAATATCAAAGTAAATAATGTGTGCTTTCCCACTTCCTCTTGGTTTTCTCGATAGTCTTGCTCGATGCAATAGAAATTTCCAAGGTGATACTTTGTCACGCTTTGGTAACTGCAATTGTGCCAAAGTCTTGTCCACATTTTATGAGGTTGAGTATAGTTTCATGTAGTGGTATATCTTAGGGGTGGGTTTGGTGAGCGAAAGATGGGATAGAGGGAAAAAATATAAAACCAAATATTAGAATTGTAGAAAGGAGTGGAATCCAATCAATTGTTCTTTATTTAGCCAGTGTCCCAGGGAAAATATATTTATCACAACAAGGTATTTAATTGAAGCATAATTATATAAACTATCAAAGGTTACTTATATGATATTTATACATAATTTTCTCAAACTTTGTTCTTGAAAAATGATTAGCGTGTACAGAAATTGAAAAGAATTATGATTAATTTGGAAAATAAGATTAAAATTGAAAAATTATGGTGAAAATTATAGGTGCAATATATCTTAGAAGTTGTTTTTTCTTTCTTTTATTATATAGGGCCTGCCAAGAAACTGGAAACTTATTTCAGATTACAGAGTATTGGATAATAAGAAACATGATATAACTAGAACATACAGCAAGGAATAATAACATAAAGGAAAAAAATGCCCTTCTAGAAAACAAAGTTGTAAATTTTCAATGAGAGGTATATCAGTTTAAATTAAAGTATTTGTAAGAAAAATCTGAATGCAGTATATATTAACAACAAAATCATCGATTACTATAGGTGGATGTGTAAATTTCAAGCCACGAAAAATCTTTTAGACGGTGAATAAGATGCATTGGTGCGGAAAAAAAAGGTATTAAAGATAATTAATATCAAACCTAAAAGTCTTCGATGGACTTTGAACGCCTATTACACATACTACAGACGATTATGTAAAATTGAGTCTCCTTTCTTTCTTTGTCTTACAACTGTGTCTTCCCATGGCTTTTTTGGCCATTTAGAAATGATGTATATATTTTTCTTAGATTGCCTGGCCCTTCTGGCCAAGCAGAGGTACATCAATCAGTAACGATTCTTTTTCCGATCTTTCGTGCCAAATATATATATATATATATATATATATATATATATATATATATACATATATATTTATATATATATAAATATATATACCCATATATATATATATATATATATATATGTATATATATATATATATATATATATATATATATATATATATACATATATATATATATATATATATATATATATATATATATATATAATATATATATATATATATATATATATATATATATATATATATATATGTATATATATATATATATATATATATATATATATATATATATATATATATATACATATATACATATATATATAAACATATATATATATGTATATATATATATATAATTTCATATATATATATATATATATATATATATATATATATATATATATATATATATATATATATATATATAGCAGCTGGTAAGTTAAACAACCTCTCAAGTTCCAAACTCACCTGTTTGTTTTTATATTAAATCTTTTACACTTGGAAATATTAATTCCCGAGCTCTGAGACAGTTATATAACTCCCATAAAGCAAAATAACAACACTGGATATCCAAAAGTCTTCTAAGTACACTAAATAATACCTGAGTAATTACTATCACGATCAATTCAAACAACTTTTTACTTCGATACATCAGCAGTATACAAAAGCATAAGAAATAAACACTGGTGATTGAAATAATACACTCATTAAAAAATTAGTCATGTTATATATAAATTACAACACTTTGAAAACAATTTACTTAAAAAAAAAGAAAATCACCCGAAAACTTAGATTAAGACAAAAAATGTTGCTCACTAAAAATTACTTAATCACTTACCTTTAATCACTTACCTTTATATAATAATTTTGCATAAATGCCTTAGACTAAGAAATGAATACTTAGGATAATTACACAGGCACTTGTTTCACTTGAATTTAAATTTTACACTATTAATTAGTCTTCACACCTATCAAAGAAATTACTTAAGGTAACTGATAGAATTACATATTTAGCTCACGCGAAGTTAACCAGTTAACGTTAGAAATATATTTCACGTTTCCTACTTGCAGAGGGCCAGTTACATAAATGTACACAATACCAATACTCACCAAAACACCATGAATCTAAAATTTCTGGCAATTTTAATACATTAAACACTGGGATGGAGCACAAAATCATTTAGGAGAGGACACACTATAGGCACATGGAGAGAGATGGGGATTAACTTTTGCTTTTTCACAGGCCAGCTTTTTCTCTTCTGCTGCTATGCAGCCTTGGATGCCACATATACATGAATTTAGTAACTTTTCAAATATTCCATCAGATTATTCTCTTAGCTTGGGGGCCAGCGTATAGCTCCGCCAGAGTTATCAACTAGATAGAAATTCAGGGGACAAACCTTAGTTTCGGGCAAATCTCTCTCTCAACTGCTCCGCCCACCCACTGTTCTCGGAAACAAAAATAAAGATAAAATAAAAACAATAAGGTTTTCAAGAACCTCACAGATCATATGGTGAATATAAGAATGTCGTATCTTTCACAAAAATTATGCAATACCTCCTAAAACTATATAAAAAAAAAAGATTCACATAAACCATTGCTCATATCTCGTATGGATCATGATATTTCTATATAATTTTCTTACAATTTCGTCCATGAAACATTATAGTCATAAAAAATAGAGTAGAATTATAATTAATTGGGAAAATTGAGTTAAAATTGTAATTAAGTGAAAAAAGATATGGTGAAAATTAAAGGTTCAATGTGTCTTAATGATTAATATTTATTTGGTTATTATATATGCCCTATGATAAAACTTGGAACTTATTTCTGGATCATAAACACTTTTGAGACATTCAAGCCAATTCGCTCTAACCAAGAGCAAATTGAGTCTCCGCAGATTAAGGGAAAAGTCTTTGTAACATTCAAAATCTTTGTAACTCTGTCCGTGTTCTTAAAAGGACCTCATTTCAAAGATGAAAACCATAAGGAAGGGTCATCACGGAATTGTGACATGGGGTAACTTTATGCTTTATAAAACTCGGTTTTTATATAAAAGAAAAATCTTATCATAAAGCAAGCAAATGTTATCATGATTATGAAATAGCCAAAAAAAAAAAAAAAAAAAAAAAAACATCCTAAAGGTGAATATTATGTCGATGCAAGGAATACAGAGATCTCATAATAACATTACTATGGGGATAGATATAAAACTTTATGTACTGAATTAGGTGAAGCAATATTTTTCAATGATGACAATTGCAGCTATTTATAAAGAAAACTATTATATTTAACAATAACTAGATTGATTCTTCATTTACTCTGAACTTAATTTCAGTATATATAAAACGACTTTTCCCTTGGGTTAATTCTTGAAGCAAAGTTAGTCTGGCCTTTCCAACTGAGGTTAATTACTTTTCATCTGATTCCACAAACGTTCAAAAGGCCGCTTTCTTTCAAGAATTTTTCGAAAAGCGTAAGGACATTTCATTCTCATCAGATTTTACAAGCAGTGAAGTAATTTTCTAAATTTTCTCGATCGAAATCTCAGAACGCAAATACTAGTCCCTTTCTCTGGCCACTTTTCTCGTAGCGTAAGTCAATTATATTTCCTACCGAGGTTAGAAACTTTATAGTGTCATTACTGTGACGTCTAGAGTCACCTTAGTGGCCCATAAGACGTTTAGTTCTTTTAGTGCTAAAAGCCATTTTATAACAGAAGATTTCCCACCTTCTTGTCATTAGGTCGTGCGGAAGAGGAGCCTAACCCATCTTCCTACCACACTATTATTATTATTATTATTATTATTATTATTATTATTATTATTATTATTATTATTATTATTATTATTATTATATATATATATATATATATATATATATATATATATATATATATATATATATATATATATATATATATATATATATATATATATATATATATATATATATATATATATATATATATATATATATATATATATATATATATCTTAATGAGGAGAGCCTCCAGAAACACTTATAATAACTCTAGGAAAGAAAAGAAAGTCACAAGAATTAAGTTTTTTCATATTAATAGAAAATTATGAGATACAGTAAACTATAGAAATTTAACATTTCATAAAGAAAATCTTATCATCAGCCAATGGAGTAAGAAAGAAATTATATTTTCCAATGTTAAATCAGTTACCTTAATCAAGACATCTCTTAATTACCTTAAAAAAATCAAGAGTAATTGATAAGGTATATTTGCTGAGAAAAATCTTCAAGAGCCTTAAGTCTGACTAGAAAATCAGAAGAGAATCATTCAATAATTTTTTCTATCAATCTGAGTCTTATAATAAGAGGGTATTATATCCTTTGGTTGACTCTAAGTAAAGTTCTTGACTGCACTATATCTCCTTCAATTATATCATTAAATCAATATGCAATCATCAACAACGTTGGTCAATCGCTTGACACTAAGTTAAATTTCTATAATTCTGAAATAAGGCAAATCACATTTTATAGCGTTTTACTTTTGACACTACTAGATTACCCAAACGTTATTATCCAATTCAAAGCAAAAAAAAAAAAAATAAATAAAATATATATTATCGAATGTTATCTTAATTTTTAAACTAGATTTGATAGCTGTGATGCTAAAATACATACATAGCCCTTATTTTCAAAACTTATCGTTTATGACATACTGCTGACATCGAAATAAAAATGTCACATTATTACTAAAATTATTTTTTAAAAAATTATGAAGGTTTTAAGATAATGGTGTCATTCATTTTTCACTTAATTCTCATTCCACCTAAAAGAGGGGCTTTTATGACTTCTTGTCGAAATATGAGACAAAATCTTCCCTATCTCCGCAGCAAGTAACTTACTCCGGAAACAATTCCACAAAGGGTTCACTCCACAACCTTCATTAATATAAGCCTAGAGGCATCAGCAAGGAAATTAATCAATGATTCATCAAAGAAATTACCGTTTTGATTATCATTATTACAAAGTTTATAAAATTGAATGATAAATACCCCGAGGCTTCAGAAAGGAAAGTAATCAATGATTCAATAAAATTATTACCGTTTTGATTATCATCATTATAAAGTTTATAAAGTTTATCCGTTACTGGAAAAGGTGAATGATGAAATCTCAAGGGCTCCTTTAAGGTAAGCAATTAATGATTAAGATCCTAATATTCTTTTCTGAGTAAGGAAAGAAGATAAATAACATATTCACTTTATGATATATTTTCCAGTAATTCGAGAAAAAAAAATGTGTTTTAGGCCACTTCTTTTATCATTAATTAGAATTTGTTTAATGAAATATTTAAAAAAAAGAAAAATCCTATGACGAATAGCATAATTATTGCCTCAAATTACATAGATAAAAAAACCAAAAACAACAATTTCCCAGGATCAACAATTTCAATAGTCACATCAGACGACACTAATTGCAGAGATCATTTGTAAAGTGAGATGTTACATACATACATATACCAAGGCACTTCCCCCAATTTTGTGGGGTAGCCGACATCAACAAATGAAACAAAAACAAAAAGGGGACCTCTACTCTCTACGTTCCTCCCAGCCTGACAAGGGACTCAACCGAGTTCAGCTGGTACTGCTAGGGTGCCACAGCCCACCCTCCCCCTTTATCCACCACAGATGAAGCTTCATAATGCTGAATCCCCTACTGCTGCTACCTCCGCTGTCATCTAAGGCACCAGAAGAAGCAGCAGGGCCTACCGGAACTGCGTCACAATCGCTCGCCATTCATTCCTATTTCTAGCACGCTCTCTTGCCTCTCTCACATCTATCCTCCTATCACCCAGAGCTTTCTTCGCTCCATCCATCCACCCAAACCTTGGCCTTCCTCTTGTACTTCTCCCATCAACTTTTGCATTCATCACCTTCTTTAGCAGACAGCCATTTTCCATTTTCTCAACATGGCCAAACCACCTCAACACATTCATATCCACTCCAGTTGCTAACTCATTTCTTACACCCTTTCTCACCCTCACCACTTCGTTCCTAACCCTATCTACTCGAGATAAACCAGCCATATTCCTTAGACACTTCATCTCAAACACATTCAATTTCTGTCTCTCCATCACTTTCATTCCCCACAACTCCGATCCATACATCACAGTTGGTACAATCACTTTACATTCATGGCCAGCCCTCTATTTTTCACTACTCCCTCAACTGCCCCCAACACTTTGCAACCTTCATTCACTCTCTGATGTACGTCTACTTTCACTCTACCATTTGCTGCAACAACAGACCCCCAGTACTTAAACTGATCCACCTCCTCAAATAACTCTCAATTCAACATGACATTCAACCTTGCACCACCTTCCCTTCTCGTACATCTCATAACCTTACTCTTACCCACATTAACTCTCAACTTCCTTCTCTCACACACCCTTCTAAATTCTGTCACTAATCAGCCAAGCTTCTCTTCTGAGATGTTAAAGCAATGAAATTCTCATCTTATTTTGCCTGTTTTTGCACATACATGATATTGAATTTTGATATAACTGCTGTTAGGAATTGATATTTTCATTTAGGTTTGTATGATTTTCTAATATCGATAATTATACTCTTAACAAATATGGAACGAGGCTGCTCACATTATTTTCTTTTCTCTTTCATTCAAGATGCTTCTATTGTAGAAATTAGATTTGTTGAGGCCCCGATCTAATAAGTCCCTCTAATTTATTCAAAAAAATTAACCAATAAGTAAACGTTTTCTTAGGTATGCATATTGACATTAACCTACTTCCATAATCGATATGTTACTTATTAAACCTATTCAGCAGTTAGACCAAGCTATTTAACATGACCCTCTATAAATAGGTCTTGCTGTTCACCTCAGTCAAAAGTATAGTTTTAAGCGTCTACTGCATGTGCTCTCCACCTTAGGATTATGCACTTCCTAAGCTGATGTGAACAATTGCACTAATGATGGATTCATCCCTTTCCACAGTATGGGAGTGATTCAGTGTCCCACTCCCCCAAATGTTACTACTTCAGATAACATAATTATTCGATTGCAAAAGATCTTTGCATCCTCTGTTGGGCATTACTACTTCAGATCATATAATTAATAGATTGCAAAAGATCTTTGCATCCTCTGTTGGGCATTACTACTTCAGATCATATAATTAATAGAATGCAAAAGATCTTTGCATCCTCTGTTGGGCAGTTTGGCTGTGATCCCATTAAAACACTTTTAAACAAGTGCGCAGGAGGACTGCTGCATATGAGAGTCAGGGATTTAGCTAGTATCAATCCAATATCCACTGCTCTAGCAGTAACCACAATTGAAATGTTGTGCCTACTTGGAAAATGTCAAATAAAGGAAGTGTCCAATTTTGAATGATTGTGTGGAGAATTAGGATACACACTTACCATACGATGTGTCACAAATGCCATATCTTTACAAATGCTCCTTCTACCTTTCATGACACCATAGGCACAGTAATTGACCAATCTTTAGAGAAATGAAAATTGCTGAATTAAAGAAAAAGGTGTTTTGTTACCTTTGATCAACTTTGGAATATCAAGGTTCGTGACAATGTTTCAAAATGTGATCAAGATTTAAACCTAAGCAAGGTTACTGTACTCTTTGTTGTTTCTGCCCATTTATGTTCTTTATTGGTACAATTAATTTCATCTTGAATGAAACTGGAATAAAGAACTTTTAGTACTGTTTATGCTAGTGTATATGTTGATATATTTCTTATTCGGAAAGCTTGTTCAAAATACTTAGGCTAAATATACTAGTACATGTTGTACTGTGTACATTAATCTTAAATGAAACTGATCTTCATCTTGATGAACAGTCAACACTTACTGAATGTTAAATAATACGATACTTTTTTTTTACGCTCAATGGAACCTTGTAATGTAGTAAAAAGTGGAGGTGCCGACATAAAACTCTGGTTGGGGTACTTGAAAAGGGGATAACTAGTAAGACAGCGCAGCGAAGCAGTGTTCAGACAAATGAAAAATACACTTAGATACAATGTAAATGCTGTTACCATATATCCATGTCATTAGTTAATTTTGTATGCTTTCACTGTCTGATCTCAGCCATAATAAAGTAGTAAGGTCACCATTAACAGAAGCTTTTTCAAAATATATAAGGATACAGGAAATATTATAGCAAGCTGCGAACATTTCCAAAAGTAGTAAGAAAACCATGAAATGTATCACCAAAATTGAGAGATAAGTCAATATGGAAAATTTTGCGTTGATTATTTTATATATCAATTTTTTTTTCTCTAAAATGAATCTCCAGATATATCTAAAAACTGTAATTCTTTAGAGATGGTAGCTGCAGCTGGGGTAGTAGGAAGGTGCAAAATAATGTATTTAATTACCACATCATAAGGAGAATAAAGCTTATTGCAGCGTTTGCTTCATTTTCCTTTATTGACCACCTATTGGCTGACTTATTTCCATAAAACTAGAGCTTCGTTCCATAGAAAAAAAAAACTCTCATGGGCTCTGGAGGGCCTCACCAGGTGGACAGTGGTCTGTTTCTCTCCAGCGTTCCAGGCGGTAAGTTACTGACTCAATGGGGTTAAAGCTAATGATAGTAATGATACTCTTACAGTTATATCAATCTTTGCCTAATCACCCCGGAATTATAGAGGGTATAGTTTCCAGTATTCTCTTGTGTATAGTTTTGGGTATTTGAAAGGGCTGTTCTGCAGATGTTTGGTGGTGTAATATCTACCAACTTATAGAGTGAAGGAAGAGGTGTTAGCCTTAAGGCACCAGTAATGCTTGATGAGTTCGGCTTCAACTTTATGAGAATAACATGACCTTACTCAAACTTTTCAGCAGTATTTGGCAGTGGAGGGGTTGAGTGCCATAGTTTTTTGTATGAGTGATTTATGATTTATTCCTCAATTTAATTGACAAGTTTCGTAAGGTGGTTATTTATGTAGCTACCTTCTCCTTTACTTTCCTATCACGGTCTATTAGAGAAAAAAAATATATTTGGTCTAAAGTCCATCCATCCATATACCAAGGCACTTCCCCCAATTTTGGGGGGTAGCCGACACCAACAATGAAACAAAACAAAAAAGGGGACCTCTACTCTCTATGTTCCTTCAGCCTAATCAGGGACTCAACCGAGTTCAGCTGGTACTGCTAGGGTGCCACAGCCCAACCTGGTCTAAAGTAACGCCTAGATATACGGGAGAGCTATAATTTTTTTTAGTTTCTTATCATTCCATGAGATGTTCAGCTCCCTTATATTTTTTTTTCTTTTTTAAGATGAAAAGTGCATACCTGTGTTTTGTCTTGGTTAGCATCTATTATTATTATTACCAGCTAATCTACAACCATAGTTGGAAAAGCAGGATGCTATAAGCCCAAGGGCTCCAACAAGGAAAAGTAGCCGATTTTGGAAATGAAATAAGGAAATAAATAAAATGTATTAGAATTAATGAACAAAGAGAAAAAAAATATCTTAATAAAAGTAACAATATTGAAATAGATCTATCATAACTAAAATATACAAAAGAGACTTATATCAGCCTGTTCAACATAAAAACATTTGAACTTTCGATGTTTTGCTAGTAATGTCATTAAGATCATTTAAAGCATTTGATAGTTTGGTCTCAATAGTGATAAAAGAATCAGACTGGGTGGCTAAGCACAGATCATCTGAATATAGATTATAAATATACAGATATTTCTGAACTTTTGTTAGTCATCAGGATAAATGTTGAAAATATGGTGGCCCAAAATAGATCCCTGGGAGGCTGTTTATTAACTGATTTTTATCTCTGCTTTTCATACCATCCATAATACAAAAGAAATGTCTGTTATAAACAGTACTGAACGTTATACAAAAAGCTTGAATTGAGAATAACTTTGGCATGTTTTGAACGAAGCAAGTTTGGTTTATTGTATCATAGGATGGTGTTAGGTTAACAAATACTGCCCCTGTGATTTCCAAAAGATTAAAGACATCCTCGATATACTGAGTGAGTTTAACCCTGGACAGATAAACATCTAAATCGATAACATAACAGGTAAACTTGTAGCGTATACGCTACCGCTTGTTTCAACGTCACTTGGAAATTCCTGTAATGCATTCTTTTCATCATTTTTTATACATATAATTCTAGCTATATACGACGAGGATATACACAATAAAAAAAACATGGAAGTAACTTAATGATTTTTTATTACCTGAGACCTGAAAACTTAGGTTGATTTTGAGAGACAAAGAATCTCGGGGCCCTGGGAGCCTTTGTCCTTGCTACTTAATAAAAACAGCCTAATGGTAGTTTCTAGGAGTCCCTGAGGCATATTCAGTTGAAACATTAACCTCCTAGGCCGAAAACTGAAAAATCTGGAAAGAAAAAAAAAGAGGGAAATTCTTTGTAAAAAAAAAAAGTTACATATGACAAAAATATTTTTTTCTAATATAAGTTATAAATTGAGACTGCTGAAAATAGTATACATAAAATTTGAATAATATTTAAATAAGATGATGTATGAAAATCCTGAAATAAAAAAAGCTAACTTTAAACAAATAAATAAAAAGATAACTAGCGCCGATGATAAATTTTCCTCTTTCATATTTACACGATTCCAGTCTATGTGACCTATAATATCCGAAAATTATTGCTAGAATTGTAGAAAATATTAATATAAAACAGAAAATACTGAATACTAACCATTTTGGGCTACATCCAGTGCATTTTCAGTTGAAAGATGAATCTCCTAGGCTAAAAACTGAAAAATCTGGAAAGAAAAGAAAAAGGGGGAAAGTATTAGTAACGAAAAAAATGTTACATGTGACAAAATTACTTTTTCTAATATAAATTGCAAACTGAGATGGGTGAAAATTGTATGCATAAAATTTGAATAATAGATAAATAAGATGTTATATGAAAATCCTGAAATTAAAAAAAGTTAACTATTTCTTAATTTTTTTTTCAAAAGAATAACTAGCGTCGATAAGGAATTTTCCTCTTTCCTATTTACACTATTCCAGTCTATGTGACCTATAATATCTGCAAATTATTGCTAGAATTGTAGAAAACTTTAAGTTGATTTTCTCGTCCATAATTAAGTGTGGTACGTATGGCTTTAGTCTGATTGTCCCGATTAAATGCATGGAGGCTTCTTTCAGCTTGCGGGCTAAGGACAGAGATGTAAACCAATTGTCAGTAGTTACTATACGCCCTGAACAATGGAATTTCCTGATCAGTTCCAATCTCACCAAGATCTCCTCTTCAGAAAGATTTCTGTGTGCCATTATCAAAACTGAAAAAAAGAGGAAAAAAAAAACACATCACTAATATTGGCTAAATTAAACTATAGATAGTCATCCTTCATTCAATATACCATTAGCATCATGTTCTCAAATCCTCTATCAACGTTCACTATAAGTATCAAAACACTATTCACAGAAATAAATATATTGTAATGAATATTGTAAAACTTGTGAAAATCAATCACAGTCACTTATCAGGTAAACGTGTAGCGTATACGCTACCGGGAAAAACATAAATGGCGATTTTTAAAAAACGGCGAGAGAGAGGACAGTGGCAGTTGTTCCTTCAGCTGTGTCTCTTGTCTAACGAACTGGTGCTGGGTAAATTTCCGCTCAGAAGCCGAACACAAGCGGCACAGAAGTGAAAAAGTGGTTTTGCGCATATAGGCGGTAGTGTATACGCTACACGTTTACCAGTCCTAGGTTAAACACCAAGGAACAGCAGGCTCTTTCGGCCCTGAAGTCTGCCTGGTGTACTGTCAGTTGTTTTTCGAATGTGGGAGCTATACGGGCCATCACCTTCCTTTCGAACGGTTTATATACTGTATTATGCAGAGGAGACATATTTTCCCATAGCTCTTAAGTTCATTGGGTCTTTGCCAGCTTTTAGTAAGGCCAGAACTTTAGCTTTTCTCCAAAATTTTGGCATATGGAATATTCTTACACAGTTAAGAAGTCCTAATAACCATAATCTGCTCGGCTACCAAAATGCAGTTTTAAATTAGATGTGATGTCGTTCAGCGCATCAGGTTTTCCAGGTTTAATGGTTTCAGGCCTTCTTGTAGTTCTTCAAAATTGAATGTATCAAATTCATCATTTTTTTACTTGGCAGACAGTGGATCACATAATAACATACTTTGTTGGTGTGAACAGTGTGTATCTGTAAAGATTTAGCCCTATGAATGTAATCATGCCACCGCTATGCAGTGGATACAATATTAATGCAATGAGATATGATGATGATGATCTTTTTCTAGTTTGAATACGGACATGAATAAGAATTATGATTGAATCCTAGACGATCATAGCTGATTGCAGATCCCGTTCCTGGCCAGAATGGCAAGCCAATCTAGAAAAGAGGTATCGCTGATAAAGGGTCAGGAAAAATGTGCGGAAGAAACATCTAAAGAGAGAAAACTAATTCATTCGAGTGCTTTAAAGCTCGTTTCACACAAACAGATTTTTTCACAAGATAAATAGCTCGGCTTATAAGAAGGCATGTCTTCACACGAGAGGATTTCCCCCTAATGGACTCGTAGTTTCTAAAAGCCTCTACACTGGAACCATGTGGATTAGCAATGCATGTGGCTAGTAAATCACTACTTCACAGAATTGTTTTCGGAATAAGCTTTATTGATCTTCAGTGATTTCTAATCCATGCAGACAGAGCCACGTATTATCAAGCTCGTGTAATGTGAGCCTAGAGGTTGACATTAAAAAACATTGACAACCAGTATTATTCCAGTTGTGATAAAAATGGAATCAGTCCAAACATCTCATTAAAGTTATTTGGGGATTTGGAGGATATCAAAATGTATATTAGGTCAAATAAATTATATCAATGAAATTTTTGCTTTCGTACAAACACTATAGAATCCTCCTAGCAAACAACAAATGGGTAAAATAATTTAAACAGACTCACTACCAAAAGAACTTTGACTTTATGGAGGAAATTTTAAGGATTTGCTAAACTGTATGGTTACATAGGCTTAACGGATACTAAATCTTGAATAATTTAGGAGGATAAACAAAATATTCACTAAATGAAAAAGTGATTGAACAACTTTTGTTCTTTAACGGGAATAAATCAACTGTTAAAAAAAATGTGTTTTTAAGAACAGTTTTTTTCACGTTATTAATATGAGTTCTCACTAGCTTCATTGCAATGCAGATATTGAAGGTAACGTAATCTTCATCAGCTGTCGTCTGCTTACTTACATACATGAAATCAATTTCCGATTACACTGCATGTGAGGATAGGTATTGCACATCATTAAATGTGCTTCATTCTATACATGATTTTCAAGGGATTCAAAAATGAGATTTTCAGCCAATAGTATCAAGGCTATTTTATTGAACATTTATCGCATTCGGATACTTTTCTTTTTTTTTTTACTACTTCTATGATAATGGTTAATATTTTCTTGAAACCATAATCTGATAGGACTCTCTTATATTGTTCTTTAAGTTCAATCCTGTAGCAAGATCTTACCTTATTTTACATATAAACATATATCTCGTATCACAGTTTATTGGTTACTAGTTTTGTTTCCATCGATATCTTTCGATCGCGATCTTTTTCGCACTTGACCACCATTTTTATCATAGATTTAGTCGTGTAGTATTCTGTATTTAAAGGCTGAGTTGTAAAATGGCTTCCAGCGATAATTTTATAACCTTATACTCAAGTACAAACTTTGATTCAGCTGCCCACTATATTAAGGAGGCCAATATATCATCATGATGAATTTTTGGTTCAAATCTGCATGTTTATCAAATTACTATGATATAGGAATGCGGTCATGAATGGAGATAATAATTGTTTCATTTAAAAACAAATAATACAGACAAAATTGTAATGATTACTAAAGTTTTAGCTGCTAATGTAAAGTAATTCCCTTGTTATTTTTTTTTCAGTTACTGTAATTTATCTAAATTTTTTTATCAGAATCTCTCTCTCTCTCTCTCTCTCTCTCTCTCTCTCTCTCTCTCTCTCTCTCTCTCTCTCTCTCTCTCTCTCTCTCTCTCTTTCTCTCTCTCCCTCTCTCTCTCTGATTTATGAAGAAGTTACTTATAAAAAACCTCTAAAACATTCATAAGGAAAATATAGTTATGCATACCTACATACATATGTAATAATCATATATTACATGTTTAAAACACATGACGTAATACGTCATTGTGGAAGTAGAAGCTAGCGTGAGAAGTGCTGTAGTCAGACCGGTCATAACAGGATGCGATTTGCATATCTCAGCAATGTAACATTTTTATGAAGAATAAACACAAATACGAACCGTGTGAAAGAGTTGTGTCGCCACCGGATGCAGGTGTCTTCCTACACTAATGTTTAGTTTACATTCTGTGTTTAAATGCTGAGATAACTAACTATACGATATCTGTGATATCGATATTTTAACCAGTTCTTATCAATACTTCATATGGAATGGTCATCTGACCAAACCACCTATACTCCTGTGATGGAGATGTTAACACTGTTGTTTTTTAAAGAATAAACCATTTTAAAGTTAACTTGATTGACTTTACTTGAAGATGTAACATCCCAACAAACATACTCAATGTGTGTTAACAACAGTAGCACACTAATACATATACGCTTAGAAGAAAATGGTCTCTGCCATACTCTTACTTTGAATATTGAAAAGTTGATCAACCCACCGTGTAAAATCTTTCAAAACCACTTCCCTTTACAAGTTACCTCATGAAAGCAGATGTATATTTCAAGAAACTTATGATTGCTTTATTTTTCCTGACAGTTGACTAGAACCATAATCCATTTGTGTGACCTTAAAAGGAAACTTCATATTTCAGAAAATCCAGAAATACAGGATTCAAGTTAGTTCACCTAATTCCTTTTTAGAATATCCAGATACAATCATATTGTCAATAAGCCTTTGGTATTCAACATATCCTGAATATCTTATAAATAACCTCTTTAGTTTTACCGAAAGTGAGACGGCTTCAAGGAAAGAGGTTTCGATGATATTCATACTTAATCTTGAGTGCCGAGGCTTCTTTCGGGTCTGGAAAATATTGTCAATGCTATATGTATTACACAAATATGTTATATGAATAATCACAAGCAGGTTTATATTTTTACTCAATGCTCTATCATCTAGAATCAACACAAGTTTCATGGGGTTTTCATTGTTGAGATTTTTTAGTTTAAAACATTATCAGGACAAAGGTGTTTATCAGAATGATATAGAAAATATTGTACAAATAACTTTTGATAGTTTATATAATTTTAATTCGTAAACCGATTTTTTTTTATGAAAAATCCTTTCTTTTTTTGCTAGGATCATTGATATGAAAAGAACAGTTGATTCTATTCCATTCTTTTTTCACCTCTCTCACTTAACTTTAATGATTTATCAGATCTTCCGCTGATCACACTGACCCCATTAAATCTACGACAGCCTGTGTCCATAACCTACCTCACAAAATGTGTAGAAAATTTGGCCAGGTTTTAGCTACTAAAGAATTACTAACGATCTCTTTGGAAAGTTCGGGTGAATCTCCCAGCAATATCACGCAAGGAGAAAAGAAGGAAATGAAACATCGTTAATGTTAGTCTTTTAGATGAGACATAGTATCCTGGGACTACTATTCAGCATTCAAAAGATAACGTCATCTGCAGCACCAACGCCAGGCCATCTGGTTCTGCTTGGAGCTAAAGTGTTGATTATATTAGTTGTAACAAAAAAAAATTATAATTGAACAAGTAGATACTCTTACATGTAGAGTTTTGCGAAATACTTGTCTGGTTGGGTTTTTATAACTTTTTTCATAACGAATATAAATTTTCTTTTACTATCAATTTATTAATGTATACTTCTATATCTATTGATCTGTTCATATATTTGTTGTTTACTTTTTTATTCCTTATATTTTTTTCAAGTATTTTGCACTTATAATACATGTTTTATTAATAAAAAGTCTTTCATGTTTCTTCGCTGCGAGTATCAAGATAATAAAACAATTATATATCAGGTGGTAGAAATATTTTAATGTAAATAAGAAAAAATATGCCTTTATTATTAGTTAATCAAGGATGTAATGAGTCAAACTATCGGTCGTAGACGTTAATATTGGTGGAATCCTCAGAGCACCGTTGCTTTTAAATACAACTCTGTGATCAATAATACAGAAAAGATGGGCAGTTTTCCAATAACCCTTTCAGTGGTGTCTGTCATCCTTCGTTCCAAAATCCTATCATTCTCTTCCATCATACAGCGATAATATCATTAATCACTGTTTTGACAGCCTCGCCGTTTATCATACCGCTGGCTGGGTTGTGATTTTCATACTTCTATTGTTAACATTCCTTTTTGGTTTAAATAATATCTATCCTTTTCATATTAACCGTTATGATAGACTTTGAAAATCGTAAACTTGGTTTATTGTTGTATTTTCATTAACGATAGTGAAGTTAATGTGTTATTTATTAATTCTCTCTTTACTTATTTATCTAAATATCTATTTAATTATTTAATAATTATCATTATTATTATTGTCATTATTATTATTATTATTATTATTATTATTATTATTATTATTATTATTATTATTATTATTCATAGTTAACAAAGAGTTGTGGTTTATAATTGGCGGGATCCGTGTTGCATCTAGTTTCCCTCGGAGTCCCTTTCCTCACTATAATGCTGTTTTAGGTAGTGCGGTCTTTTGCACCATTTCTTGGGCCATATTGGCTCAACGCATCTCAGTACTTCTTTTTAATAACTTAGGTATGGTCCCTATTATTATTATTGGCATTATTGTTGGGTAGTAGACCCTGTTTCATGCAAGTTTTGTTAAAAATAACTGTTGCCTTAGCTGCATTGATCTCATATTCTGTGTTCTCGATGGGTCCTATGTTATTCTTGACAGTAAATCTCAGGGAACTGCACTGCTCAAACATCCTGTGGAGAGTCTCGATGTCCTGGGTATAAGGGCAATGAAAAAAGTATCATCTACGTATCTCAGGTACACGTCTGGAGTACATATCCATAAGAAAACGTTCTCTTCAACAAGTGACATTTAAAAATTGTTGTCAGAGTACACTAAGGGGAGAGCCCATCGTTACACCATCCTTCTGTATATATGTGTGCCCCCTCTGGGTGGTAAAAGGGATCTTTCTAGTACATAATTCAAGCAATGTGTGGAAGGGTTCCTCAGGGATGATCAGGTTGGAGTAGAAGGGTCCCTGTATACTCTCTCCAGGATCAAGTCGATGGTCTCTCCAACAGGTATGTTAGTAAAGAGGGCCTCTACGACCGGGGAAGCTATGGTGCAACTGCAAGGGGATCCTTCCAGCTTACTGAGGTACTCGGCAGATGAGTTGATGCTGTACTCGTCTGGAACATAAGGAAGCAAAAGGCTACTGAATCTTTTCCAGTTGGTAGGTTGGCGTCGGGCACTGGCTGATAATAGGTAAGAGTGGCCTGCAGTTGTTATGTGTCTTTATATTACCATACAGGTAACCAGGGCTAAAATCCCAGTGATGGTCTGGAAGTGGACTGCGTTTGTGGCTGTGTTAATAGTTTCCTTTGCCTTGTTGGCCTCTCTCTTGATTTCCTAGATGGGGTTGTAGGGGAGCTTTTCAAACTTGGAAGAATGACCTAGTATCAGGTCGAGTTTCCTATGATACTTTTCATGTCCATCAAGACAAAGGCAACAGTCTTGTCGGCTCTCCTCGCGGTCACAATGGCCTCCTTCCTGAGCTCCTTAGTTGCCTCCCTTATATCATGTGGATGACACACCAGTGGTATCGTTTCCAGTGACATCAGCGTGGCAGCTGTAGAACTGAGGATGGAGGCCCATGTGACCGTGAGGAAAGCCGGCAAGTTCTGGCTTTTGTCTTTATAGACACAGAAGAGTATCACAGGAAACTCGACCTGATACTAGGGGATTTTTCCAAGTTTGAAAAGCTCTCTTATAGTCCCAGTTGAAAACATCAATACAACCAAAATTGCCACCCACTTCAAGACCATATATGTAAAAAATGGAGAGGGAAATCATCAGGAGTTAAATATGGAGTAGTCACAATAAATGATAGAGGAGACATTCGCTGAAAATAACAATCGTAAAATCATGAAGACATTTCATAAAAAGGAACATAGAAAAAGGACATGGAGAAGGCGAAATGGAGAGATGAAAAGGAAAATAAGTTATAATCTCAATGAAATGGCTATTTTAGTTAAAGATGTAACAGTGTTCAACAAGTTAAAATCAAGCGATCACAGAATAGTGAGAAGCAAAATTTTTTTGGAACTGCACCAAACGTGTGTCAAAAGATCGTACATAGTAACGACATCTCATTTTGTGTATATATTATGCTTGTATCTTTGCTCTCCCCTAACACTAAAAAGAACCTGAAATAACATGTATGTTTTTCTCACCGTTAACTGTTAACCGGTGTGGTTTCAGTTGAACAGGAAGTTTCCTGTTGCATTGAACCTAAAAAAATGTGTCTGTTTTTCTCACCGTTAACTGTTAACCGGTACGGTGTCTTTTGAACAAGAAATTTCCTGTCGCATTAAGATTTTGTGTATAAAGGTGAGTGTCTGTAATAAAGTTATTCAGTTGCTTTTATCCTGTCTTTGAGTCACAACCTTCTCTCGGCTCGTCAAATTGGTGACTCGTGAATTCGACTCACTCCTCCCGCCTTCCCACCCTCCCCCTCGCCCCTCCGTCATTGGTACTATAGCGGACTCTACGGAAGTTGGCGCTGCAGCTGCCCCATTGAAATTTTCGTCATTCCCCATTGGAGAAGCGTTTGCTTGGTTTCAGCGTGCAGATGTCCAGTTTCGCATCAATGGCGTGACTCGCTCAACCACCAAAGCAGATTATGTTCCAGCGGCGTTACCCGAGGACACCTTCCCGGAAATATACGACTGGCTTTGTGAACAATGAGACACCCCAATAGTGTATGACCCCCTCAAAACATACCTTCTGCAGCAGTACTCACCGTTGCCAGCCACCAAAATAGCAAAGCTTTTTCAGCTCTCTCAACAACCGTTGGGGGACCAAAGGGCTTCGTTTGCCCTCAGGGAAATGACCAGTATCGCTCGCCTGCAACCTGCCGCAGACGGCTCTCCTCGTGAGGTGAACCTACTTCATGCCCTTTGGATACGCCATTTACCTGAACCTGTACGAGCTGCCCTACCCGATGTCGATAGTTTACCCATAAAGACTTGATTACCAAAGCCGACGCCCTTATGGACAGCCACTTTAAGACCTCCATCAATGCCTCCACTCCTGATGAAGAGGACGCCTATTGAACGTCAACCGAAGCTGACGTGAATGCCGTAGGACATAGACGCCTATCCCGTGACGTGCCGAAGCGACGACAAAGCCACCCACCACCCACCACTCGCTCGCGCCCCAACCAACGACTTTTACAGCCACTTACTGCCTCACATCCGCTGTAGTTTTTCTACTACCACACCAGATTCGGGGCAACCGTGAAGATATGTGCCAAGGATTTTCAGTGGCCAAAAAGCGTGTAAGTAGGCCATCGCTTGTGGCGGTGGCCTCCCTTGTTTCTAATCTTTCATTTTTATATGATGCAGGAACGGGCGTGTGATTTTTGGTAGACACGGGTACTTGTCGTTCTCTTTTGCCAAGGGAACTCTACAGGACACGGCTTAGTCTGTCTACGTCCGCTTGGTAGCTTCCAATGGATCTGCGATACCCACCTACGGTTATGGGAACCTCACATTATTGTTAGGAAAGTGTAAATTTAATTGGAAGTTTCTCGTTGCTGAAGTAACATTGCCAATCCATGGTGGGGATTTCTTCTCTCCTTTCCACCTTCTGGTCGATGTCGCCCACCGACGATTGGTCAACGTAGCCTTATACTTGTTGTCGACACCTCTTCAACCTGCCCCCTCCAGCCTCGCTCTCCACATCAGAGCACCCACAGATGCCTACGCCCACCTCTTCACGTCGGGCCCTGAATTTTTCCGTCCAGTACTTCGCCAAACGCACACGGCTCATGCCAAGCACGGTATTTATCACCATATCAAGACAAGGGGACCCCCAGTCTTCGCAAAATTCAAACGTTTGACACCAGAACAATTGGCAGCCGCAATAACAGACGTTCGCCGAAATGGAGGAAATGGGCCTATGCCAAAAGTCCTCCAGCCCATGGTTGTCACCCTTGAGAATTGTTCTGAAGAAAGACAGCTCCCTCCGTCCATGCGGGAATTACAGGTGCCTGAACCTGGAAACAGAACCAGATCACTACCCTCAAACAAACATTGCCGACGTGACATCCTACCTGCACAAAGCGAAGGTTTTCTCTACGCTCAACCCCCTGAAGGGGTATTATCAGGTGCCTATGAACCCAGAAGACATCCCCAAAACCACCATCACCACTCAGTTTGGTGCATACACCTTCAATTACTCCTGCTTTGGCCTTCGTAATGCCTGGGCCATGTTTCAACATCTCATGGATGGAATCTTACAGGACCTCCCGTTGTGTGTATGTTATGTGGACAAAGTTCTTGTGTTCTCCTCCTCAAAAGAGAAACACCTCCGTCACCTGCGCATCGTGCTGAACCGCCTGCAACAAAACTGCCTTGTAGTACGGTACGATAAGTGTACCTTTGGCGCCAACGAAGTGTTGTTCTTAGGGCACCGCATCACTCCTGAAGGAGTCCATCCCCTCCCTGAGAAGGTAGCACCTGTTCAGGACTTCCCTTCGCCCTCGACCGTCAAAGCTCTGCAGGAATTCTTGGGTATGATCAACTATTTTCACCGTTTTCTACCTGCCATTGCCATCACTCTTGCTCACCTCTACGCCTCCCTCAAGGGCAAGCCAAAGGACCTGTAGTGGGGTCACCTTCAAGAAGCGGCCTTTTTCAATGCAAAGAAGGCCCTATCGACCGCTTCAGCTCTCACTTCTATCAGACATGCCTGTCTCCTTCTCTCCACCAATGCCAAAGACGTCACTATTGGTGCAGTACTTGAGCAGGTGGTCAACAGCTGGCCCCGCCCAGTTGACTTCAGCAAAAAACTATCCAAGTCAGAATCGGGTTATTTTACCTTCAATCGCAAATTGCTGGTGGTACAGTTGGCTGTCCATCACTTTCGCCATTTCTTAGAAGGTACGCCCTTCGTCATTCGCACAGACGACATGCCTCTGGTGTACGCATTCACTCGACAGTCTAAAGCCTGGTCCGCCCGTCAACGCCGACATCTCTCCGCCGGGACTAAATACAATTGCAAACTTTAATACATCCTTAGGAAAATGAATCCCTTTGCCAATGCCCTGTCAAGAAACACGTTGGCTGTCATTCAACTGGGATTGGATTACAACGCCTTGGCCGAAGACCAACGACAGGATCCAGAGTATCAAGCATGTAGGACATCCTGCACGTCCCTTTGTTGGGAAGACTTCCTCCTCGAAGACTCCAACACCACCCTCCTCTGTGACGTCAGTACTGGTAGACCGCGACCTTGGATTCCTGCTCCCATGCGCCGGCAGGTGTCTGATTTCATTCACGGCCTTTCACATCCCTCGTGCCATTCTACTGCACCACTGCTGAAGACAAAGTTTATTTGGCACGGCATTTCTAAGGATTCTAAGGATTGGGTCCGCGCCTGTTCTTCTTGCCAAACTTCCAAAGTACATCGACACACGGATTCAGGAGTAAGCAGCTTTCCTCAACATCAGTGTCATTTCGCACACATTAACGTCTACGTTTTAGGCCCCCTACTTACATCACAAGGACATCATTACCTGTTTACCGCCATCGACCGCTCCACTCGTTGGCCTGAAGCCATTCCCATGGAAACTGCAACGTCTGCCTCATGTATATATACCTTACTCTCAGGATGGATTGCAAAATTTGATATCCCTGAGCATATTACTTCTGACAGGGGTACCAATTTCCCCTCTCAATTGTGGACAACATTGGCGAATCTCCTGGGCATCACCCTACATCAGGAAACTGCCTACAACCCCACTGCCAATGGAAATGTTTGAACATTTTCATCGCACACTCAAAGAAGCTTTGTTATCCTGCTGCAAGGATTCCAACTGGTTTACTCAGCTTCCCTGGGTACTCCTAGGACTAGGGACCCTCCTAAAGACACCCTCGACGTCTCGGCAGCTGAAATGGTGTATGGCGACTCGTTGGTCGTCCCTGCCGAATTTTATCCTTCTACAACCTCTTCCGACTATCTCCAGCACATACGTCACGTCGTGGAAAAATTTACTCCATGCCGCCAGACTTACAAGTCCCCAGCGAAGCATCACATACCGACAGACTAGCACTCTGCAATGCACGTCTTCCTGCGCAACAATGCTAGCAAGCCACCGCTAACGTCCCCTTACACTGGCCCTTTCCTTGTGTTTCGACGCAGTCCGAAAGCATTCCTACTAAATATTTGTGGCAAAGAAGACTGGGTCTCCATTGATCATCTAAAACCTGCTTATCTCCTGCCAGATGACCCGCCTACAGTTCGCCAGTCTAGATCAGGGCGCCCTATATAACATGTACAGTATGTCATTTTTAGGGGAAGGGACCCATGTACCAACCGTGTGTCACAGAATCGTACATAATAATGACATTTCATTTTGTGTATATAATTTGCTTATATCTTTGCTCTTCCCTCACAATAAAAAAGAACCTGAAATAACATGTATATTTTTCTCACTGTTAACTGTTAACCGGTACGGTGTCGGTTGAACAAGAAATTTTCTGTTACATAGAGTTCTTGCATATAAAGGTGAGTGTCTGTAATAAAGTTACTCAGTTGCTTTCATCCTGTCTTTGAGTCACAACCTTCTCTCGGTTCGTCACAGAACTCATGAAAGAGAGAGAAAATATAATCTAACCCAATAGAAAAATCGAACAGTTTTGTAATAAGAAAAGAATCTGAGGAGTTTAGTTTATCAATGCAAAATAGGAACTCGACGTTACTTTACATGATGAATTGGAAGAAAATAAAGATGAAATCAACAATAGATAAATAAGAATAAAAAATCGGAATAAGCAAAAGAGAAAAGTGGAGAGGTTTCTAGAAAAAAAGTAAAACTATCCCCACCCCACCCCCCAAAATAAAGAAAGAAATCTAATAAGAAGATTTCAAATGAGGGTAAAATCCCAGGGAGATGAAAGAGAAATATAAGCGGTATCGAAACCAATAAACAACCTAAAAACTCATGATATACGTAAACACAATCTGGTGACAATAAACAGAGGAAAACTAATCAAATTGATGAAAAGAATACTTGGAGCAGGGTGCCAGAATATGTTTGACCAAACGGAGGAAATTTGCGTTGGATTCCATACAATGTTTTAAAATAGTGGTATAGAAAATAACTCCATCGATATAAATAATGAAACACTTGATTTGGTACGAAATGTAGAATAGGAGAAGTAAAAAAAAAAAAAAATGCATCAAAATAGGGTATCAGCAGGTGAAGATAGCCTGACAATTGATTTAATAACATGGGGAGGAGATTTCATAATAGTAAAGTCGCTGAACCATACACCAAATATCTACAAAAATGCTCTATGCTTATAGCTTGGAAAAACCTTCCTCATTACACTAATTCACAATAAAGGGAGACACAAAGGACATGAAAAAATTACCGCCGAAATAGTTTACTCAATGTGATATGTAAAATATGCACGAAGATCATATTAGGACAAATAAAAAGACAGTTAGACTTCAATCAACCAAGAGGGCAGGCAGGCTTCAGAAGTTGGTATTCAACAATTGGCAATATGCATTTAATTAACCAGCTAATGGAAAATCATCACACTATGACAAATATCTATGAAGGGCTTTTATAGAATAAGAGAAAGCTTTTGATTCTCTTATAACCTCAGTAGTAATGACAGGCTTTGAAAAACAATAAAATGGAAGAATATCATGTTAGAATAATTGGAGATATTTATTCAGGAGAATTACATTAATTCTAAAACTATATAAAGATAGTTAGAAAATTCCGATTGAGAAAAGAGTTCCATCCATCCATATACCAAGGCACTTCCCCCAATTTTGGGGGGTAGCCGACATCAACAAAGAAACAAACAAAAGGGGACTACTCTCTACGTTCCTCCAGCCTAACCAGGGAATCAGTCGAGTTCAGCTGGTACTGCTAGGGTGCCACAGCCCACCCTCCCACAATTCCACCACAGATGAAGCTTCATAATGCTGAATCCCCTACTGCTGCTACATCCGCGGTCATCTAAGGCACTGGAGGAAGCAGCAGGGCCTACCGGAACTGCGTCACAATCGCTCGCCATTCATTCCTATTTCTAGCACGCTCTCTTGCCTCTCTCACATCTATCCTCATATCACCCAGAGCTTTCTTCACACCATCCATCTACCCAAACCTTGGCCTTCCTCTTGTACTTCTCCCATCAACTCTTGCATTCATCACCTTCTTTAGCAGACAGCCATTTTCCATTCTCTCAACATGGCCAAATCACCTCAACACATTCATATCCACTGTAGCCGCTAACTCATTTCTTACACCCGTTCTCACCCTCACCACTTCGTTCCTAACCCTATCTACTTGAGATACACCAGCCATACTCCTTAGACACTTCATCTCAAACACATTCAATTTCTGTCTTTCCATCACTTTCATTCCCCACAACTCCGATCCATACATCACAGTTGGTACAATCACTTTCTCATATAGAACTCTCTTTACATTCATGCCCAACCCTCTATTTTTTACTACTCCCTTAACTGCCCCCAACACTTTGCATCCTTCATTCACTCTCTGACGTACATCTGCTTCCACTCCACCATTTGCTGCAACAACAGACCCCAAGTACTTAAACTGATCCACCTCCTCAAGTAAGTCTCCATTCAACATGACATTCAACCTTGCACCACCTTCCCTTCTCGTACATCTCATAACCTTACTCTTACCCACATTAACTCTCAACTTCCTTCTCTCACACACCCTTCCAAATTCTGTCACTAGTCGGTCAAGCTTCTCTTCTGTGTCTGCAACCAGTACAGTATCATCCGCAAACAACAACTGATTTACCTCCCATTCATGATCATTTTCATCTACCAGTTTTAATCCTCGTCCAAGCACTGGAGCATTCACCTTTCTCACCACTCCATCAACATACAAGTTAAACAACCACGGCGACATCACACATCCCTGTCTCAGCCCCACTCTCACCGGAAACCAATCGCTCACTTCATTTCCTATTCTAACACATGCTTTACTACCTTTGTAGAAACTTTTCACTGCTTGCAACAACCTTCCACTAACTCAATATAACCTCACCACATTCCACATTGCTTCCCTATCAACTTTATCATATGCTTTCTCCAGATCCATAAACGCAACATACACCTCCTTACCTTTTGCTAAATATTTCTCGCATATCTGCCTAACTGTAAAAATTTGATTCATACAACCCCCACCTCTTCTAAAACCACCCTGTACTCCCAAAATTGCATTCTCTGTTTTATCCTTAATCCTATTAATCATTACTCTACCATACACTTTTCCAACTACACTAAAAAAACTAATACCTCTTGAATTACAACACTCATGCAAATCTCCCTTACCCTTATATAGTTCTACAATACACGCACAAACCCAATCTACTGGTACCATTGACAACACAAAACACATATTAAACAATCTCACCAACCATTCAAGTACAGTCACACCCCCTTCCTTCAACATCTCAGCTTTCACACCATCCATACCAGATGCTTTTCCTACTCTCGTTTCATCTAGTGCTCTCCTCACTTCCTCTATTGTAATCTCTCTCTCATTCTCATCTCCCATCACTGGCCCCTCAACACCTGGAACAGCAATTATATCTGCCTCCCTATTATCCTCATTCAGCAAACTTTCAAAATATTCCGCCCACCTTTTCCTTGCCTCCTCTCCTTTTAAAAACCTTCCATTTCCATCTTTCACTGTCTCTTCAATTCTTGCGCCAGCCTTCCTTACTCTCTTCACTTCTTTTCAAAACTTCTTATTCTCTTCATATGACTGACCCAGTCCCTGATCCCACCTCAGGTCAGCTGCCCTCTTTGCCTCACGTACCTTGCGCTTTACTTCCACCTTTTTCTCTCAATATTTTTCATACTTCTCTATACTATTACTCTGCAGCCATTCTTCAAAAGCCCTCTTTTTCTCTTCCACTTTTACCTTCACTCCTTCATTCCACCATTCACTGCCCTTCCTCATGCTGCCTCCAACAACCTTCTTGCCACATACATCACTTGCAATCCCAACAAAATTTTCTTTTGCTAACTTCCACTCCTCCTCTA
>NC_090741.1:131237237-131244737 GCF_036898095.1 Palaemon carinicauda | reverse complement strand
CCTGAATTCGACAGGTATAAGTACAGAAGAATTGTCATTGACTTTTATCTTTCTTCGTGGCCAAGTGGCTTAGTCACTGTCTATACAAGCTTGCCGACCAGGGTTCGATTCCCGGCCGGACCCAAGCTCTTGTCTTTGTGTGATTTCGCCTGGGGCTCTGATCCCGAGGTCGTTTAAGAGAATCCAGACATTAATGTATCAATAATATATATGGCTTATTTGAATATGAAAAACATGTCTAAATGTGCAAAATTTATCATTAATTGAATGCCAAATAACAAACTACCAATTAGCTACGATGGTGAAGATGGGTTGATTTCAATTCTAAGTACAAAATACCTGAATTCGACAGGTATAAGTACAGAAGTATTGTCATTGACTTTGATCTTTCTTCGTGACCAAGTGGCTTAGTCACTGTCCATACAAGCTTGCCGACCAGGGTTCGATTCACGGCCGGACCCAAGCTCTTGTCTTTATGTGATTTCGCCTGGGGCTCTGATCCCGAGGTCGTTAAAAGAATCCAGACATTAATGTATCAATAATATATATGGCTTATTTGAATATGAAAAACACGTCTAAATGTGCAAAATTTATCATTAATTGAATGCCAAGTAACAAACTACCAATTAGCTACGATGGTGAAAATGGGTTGATTTCAATTCTAAGTACAAAATACCTGATTTCGACATGTATAAGTACAGAAGAGTTGTCATTGACTTTTATCTTTCTTCTTGACCAAGTGGCTTAGTCACTGTCTATACAAGCTTGTCGACCAGGGTTTGATTCCCGGCCGGACCCAAGCTCTTGTCTTTGTGTGATTTCGCCTAGGGCTCTGATCCCGAGGTCGTTAAGAGAATCCAGACATTAATGTATCAAAAATATATAAGGCTT
Organism: Palaemon carinicauda; assembly: GCF_036898095.1. Classification (NCBI taxonomy): domain Eukaryota; kingdom Metazoa; phylum Arthropoda; class Malacostraca; order Decapoda; family Palaemonidae; genus Palaemon; species Palaemon carinicauda. The sequence goes on along the minus strand of NC_090741.1, from coordinate 131,243,846 downwards.
ATTTGAATATGAAAAACACGTCTAAATGTGCAAAATTTATCATTAATTGAATGCCTAGTAACAAACTACCAATAAGCTACGATGGTGAAGATGGGTTGATTTTAATTCTAAGTACAAAATACCCGAATTCGACAGGTATAAGTACAGAAGAATTGTCATTGACTTTTATCTTTCTTCGTGGCCAAGTGGCTTAGTCACTGTCTATACAAGCTTGCCGACAAGGGTTCGATTCCCGGCCGGACCCAAGCTCTTGTTTTTGTGTGATTTCGCCTGGGGCTCTGATCCCGAGGTCGTTAAGAGAATCCAGACAATAATGTATCAAAAATATATATGGCTTAGGCTATTTGAATATGAAAAACACGTCTAAATGTGCAAAATTTATCATTAATTGAATGCCTAGTAACAAACTACCAATTAGCTACGATGGTGAAGATGGGTTGATTTCAATTCTAAGTACAAAATACCTGAATTCGACAGGTATAAGTACAGAAGAGTTGTCATTGACTTTTATCTTTCTTCTTGGCCAAGTGGCTTAGTCACTGTCTATACAAGCTTGCCCACCATGGTTCGATTTCCGGCCGGACCCAAGCTCTTGTCTTTGTGTGATTTCGCCTGGGGCTCTGATCCCGATGTCGTAGAGAATCCAGACATTAATGTATCAAAAATATATATGGCTTATTTGAATATGAAAAACACGTCCAAATGTGCAAAATTTATCATTAATTGAATGCCAAGTAACAAACTACCAATTAGCTACGATGGTGAAGATGGGTTGATTTCAATTCTAAGTAAAAAAACCAGGGTTCGATTCCCGACCGGACCCAAGCTCTTGTCTTTGTGTGATTTCGCCTGGGGCTCTGATCCCGAGGTCGTAGAGAATCCAGACATTAATGTATCAAAAATATATATGGCTTATTTGAATATGAAAAACACATCCAAATGTGCAAAATTTATCATTAATTGAATGCCAAGTAACAAACTACCAATTAGCTACGATGGTGAAGATGGGTTGATTTCAATTCTAAGTACAAAATACCTGAATTCGACAGGTATAAGTACAGAAGAGTTGTCATTGACTTTTATCTTTCTTCTTGGCCAAGTGGCTTAGTCACTGTCTATACAAGCTTGCCCGCCATGGTTCGATTCCCGGCCGGACCCAAGCTCTTGTCTTTGTGTGATTTCGCCTGGGGCTCTGATCCCGAGGTCGTTAGGAGAATCCAGACATTAATGTATCAAAAATATATATGGCTTATTTGAATATGAAAAACATGTCTAAATGTGGAAAATTTATCATTAATTGAATGCCTAGTAACAAACTACCAATTAGCTACGATGGTGAAGATGGGTTGATTTCAATTCTAAGTACAAAATACCTGAATTCGACAGGTATAAGTACAGAAGAATTGTCATTGACTTTTATCTTTCTTCGTGGCCAAGTGGCTTAGTCACTGTCTATACAAGCTTGCCAACCAGGGTTCGATTCCCGGCCGGACCCAAGCTCTTGTCTTTGTGTGATTTCGCCTGGGGCTCTGATCCCGAGGTCGTTAAGAGAATCCAGACATTAATGTATCAATAATATATATGGCTTATTTGAATATGAAAAACACGTCTAAATGTGCAAAATTTATCATTAATTGAATGACGAGTAACAAACTACCAATTAGCTACGATGGTGAAGATGGGTTGATTTCAATTCTAAGTACAAAATACCTGCATTCGACAAGTATAAGTACAGAAGAATTGTCATTGACTTTTATCTTTCTTTGTGGCTAAGTGGCTTAGTCACTGTCTATACAAGCTTGACGACCAGGGTTCGATTCCCGGCCGGACCCAAGCTCTTGTCTTTGTGTGATTTTGCCTGGGGCTCTTATCACGAGGTCGTTAAGAGAATCCAGACATTAATGTATCAAAAATATATATGGCTTATTTGAATATGAAAAACACGTCTAAATGTGCAAAATTTATCATTAATTGAATGCCAAGTAACAAACTACCAATTAGCTACGATGGTGAAGATGGGTTGATTTCAATTCTAAGTACAAAATACCCGAATTCGACAGGTATAAGTACAGAAGAGTTGTCATTGACTTTTATCTTTCTTCGTGGCCAAATGGCTTAGTCACTGTCTATACAAGCTTGCCGACCAGGGTTCGATTCCCGGCCGGACCCAAGCTCTTGTCTTTGTGTGATTTCGCCTGGGAATCTGATCCCGAGGTCGTTAAGAGAATCCAGACATTAATGTATCAAAAATATATATGGCTTATTTGAATATGAAAAACACGTCTAAATGTGCAAAATTTATCATTAATTGAATGCCAAGTAACAAACTACCAATTAGCTACGATGGTGAAGATGTGTTGATTTCAATTCTAAGTACAAAATACCTGAATTCGACAGGTATAAGTACAGAAGAATTGTCATTGACTTTTATCTTTCTTCGTGGCCAAGTGGCTTAGTCACTGTCTATGTCAAGCTTGCCGACCAGGGTTCGTTTCCCGGCCGGACCCAAGCTCTTGTCTTTGTGTGATTTCGCCTGGGACTCTGATCCCGAGGTCGTTAAGAGAATCCAGACATTAATGTATCAAAAATATATATGGCTTATTTGAATATGAAAAACACATCTAAATGTGCAAAATTTATCATTAATTGAATGCCAAGTAACAAACTACCAATTAGCTACGATGGTGAAGATGGGTTGATTTCAATTCTAAGTACAAAATACCTGAATTCGACAGGTATAAGTACAGAAGAATTGTCATTGACTTTTATATTTCTTCATGGCCAAGTGGCTCAGTCACTGTCTATACAAGCTTGCCCACCAGGGTTTGATTCCCGGCCGGACCCAAGCTCTTGTCTTTGTGTGATATCGCCTGGGGCTCTGATCCCGAGGTAGTTAAGAGAATCCAGACATTAATGTATCAAAAATATATATGGATTATTTTGAATATGAAAAACACGTCTGAATGTGTAAAATTTATCATTAATTGAATGCCAAGTAACAAACTACCAATTAGCTACGATGGTGAAGATGGGTTGATTTCAATTCTAAGTACAAAATACCTGAATTCGACAGGTATAAGTACAGAAGAATTGTCATTGACTTTTATCCTTCTTCGTGGCCAAGTGGCTTAGTCACTGTCTATGTCAAGCTTGCCGACCAGGGTTCGATTCCTGGCCAGACCCAAGCTCTTGTCTTTGTGTGATTTCGCCTGGGGCTATGATCCCGAGGTCGTTAAGAGAATCCAGACATTAATGTATCAAAAATATATATGGCTTATTTGAATATGAAAAACACATCTAAATGTGCAAAATTTATCATTAATTGAATGCCAAGTAACAAACTACTAATTAGCTACGATGGTGAAGATGTGTTGATTTCAATTCTAAGTACAAAATACCTGAATTCGACAGGTATAAGTACAGAAGAATTGTCATTGACTTTTATCTTTCTTCGTGGCCAAGTGGCTTAGTCACTGTCTATGTCAAGCTTGCCGACCAGGGTTCGATTCCCGGCCGGACCCAAGGTCTTGTCTTTGTGTGATTTCGCCTGGGGCTCTGATCCCGAGGTCATAGAGAATCCAGACATTAATGTATCAAAAATATATATGGCTTATTTGAATATGAAAAACACATCCAAATGTGCATAATTTATCATTAATTGAATGCCAAGTAACAAACTACCAATTAGCTACGATGGTGAAGATGGGTTGATTTCAATTCTAAGTACAAAATACCTGAATTCGACAGGTATAAGTACAGAAGAGTTGTCATTGACTTTTATCTTTCTTCTTGGCCAAGTGGCTTAGTCACTGTCTATACAAGCTTGCCCACCATGGTTCGATTCCCGGCCGGACCCAAGCTCTTGTCTTTGTGTGATTTCGCCTGGGGCTCTGATCCCGAGGTCGTTAGGAGAATCCAGACATTAGTGTATCAAAAATATATATGGCTTATTTGAATATGAAAAACATGTCTAAATGTGGAAAATTTATCATTAATTGAATGCCTAGTAACAAACTACCAATTAGCTACGATGGTGAAGATGGGTTGATTTCAATTCTAAGTACAAAATACCTGAATTCGACAGGTATAAGTACAGAAGAATTGTCATTGACTTTTATCTTTCTTCGTGGCCAAGTGGCTTAGTCACTGTCTATACAAGCTTGCCAACCAGGGTTCGATTCCCGGCCGGACCCAAGCTCTTGTCTTTGTGTGATTTCGCCTGGGGCTCTGATCTTGAGGTCGTTAAGAGAATCCAGACATTAATGTATCAATAATATATATGGCTTATTTGAATATGAAAAACACGTCTAAATGTGCAAAATTTATCATTAATTGAATGACGAGTAACAAACTACCAATTAGCTACGATAGTGAAGATGGGTTGATTTCAATTCTAAGTACAAAATACCTGAATTCGACAGGTATAAGTACAGAAGAATTGTCATTGACTTTTATCTTTTTTCGTGGCTAAGTGGCTTAGTCACTGTCTATACAAGCTTGCCGACCAGGGTTCGATTCCCGGCCGGACCCAAGCTCCTGTCTTTGTGTGATTTCGCCTGGGGCTCTAATCACGAGGTCGTTAAGAGAATCCAGACATTAATGTATCAAAAATATATATGGCTTATTTGAATATGAAAAACACGTCTAAATGTGAAAAATTTATCATTAATTGAATGCCAAGTAACAAACTACCAATTAGCTACGATGGTGAAGATGTGTTGATTTCAATTCTAAGTACAAAATACCTGAATTCGACAGGTATAAGTACAGAAGAATTGTCATTGACTTTTATCTTTCTTCGTGGCCAAGTGGCTTAGTCACTGTCTATGTCAAGCTTGCCGACTAGGGTTCGATTCCCGGCCGGACCCAAGCTCTTGTCTTTGTGTGATTTCGCCTGGGGCTCTGATCCCGAGGTCGTTAAGAGAATCCAGACATTAATGTATCAAAAATATATATGGCTTATTTGAATATGAAAAACACGTCTAAATGTGCAAAATTTATCATTAATTGAATGCCAAGTAACAAACTACCAATTAGCTACGATGGTGAAGATGGGTTGATTTCAATTCTAAGTACAAAATACCTAAATTCGACAGGTATAAATACAGAAGAATTGTCATTGACTTTTATCTTACTTCGTGGCCAAGTGGCTTAGTCACTGTCTATATAAGCTTGCCGACCAGGGTTCGATTCCCGGCCGGACCCAAGCTCTTGTCTTTGTGTGATTTCGCCTGGGGCTCTGATCCCGAGGTCGTTAAGAGAATCCAGACACTAATGTATCAATAATATATATGGCTTATTTGAATATGAAAAACACGTCTAAATGTGCAAAATTTATCATTAATTGAATGCCAATTAACAAACTACCAATTAGCTACGATGGTGAAGATGGGTTGATTTCAATTCTAAGTACAAAATACCTGAATTCGACAGGTATAAGTACAGAAGTATTGTCATTGACTTTGATCTTTCTTCGTGACCAAGTGGCTTAGTCACTGTCCATACAAGCTTGCCGACCAGGGTTCGATTCACGGCTGGACCCAAGCTCTTGTCTTTGTGTGATTTCACCTGGGGCTCTGATCCCGAGGTCGTTAAGAGAATCCAGACATTAATGTATCAATAATATATATGGCTTATTTGAATATGAAAAACACGTCTAAATGTGCAAAATTTATCATTAATTGAATACCAAGTAACAAACTACCATTTATCTACGATGGTGAAGATGAGTTGATTTCAATTCTAAGTACAAAATACCTGAATTCGACAGGTATAAGTACAGAAGAATTGTCATTGACTTTTATCTTTCTTCATGGCCAAGTGGCTTAGTCACTGTCTATACAAGCTTGCCCGCCATGGTTTGATTCCCGGCCGGACCCAAGCTCTTGTCTTTGTGTGATTTCGCCTGGGGCTCTGATCCCGAGGTCGTTAAGAGAATCCAGACATTAGTGTATCAAAAATATATATGGCTTATTTGAATATCTAAAACACGAATAAATGTGCAAAATTTATCATTAATTGAATGCCAAGTAACAAACTACCAATTAGCTACGATGGTGAAGATGGGTTGATTTCAATTCTAAGTACAAAATACCTGAATTCGACAGGTATAAGTACAGAAGAATTGTCATTGACTTTTATCTTTCTTCATGGCCAAGTGGCTTAGTCACTGTCTATACAAGCTTGCCCACCAGGGTTCGATTCCCGGCCGGATCCAAGCTCTTGTCTTTGTGTGATTTCGCCTGGGGCTCTGATCCCGAGGTCGTTAAAAGAATCCAGACATTAATGTATCAATAATATATATGGCTTATTTGAATATGAAAAAAACGTCTAAATGTGCAAAATTTATCATTAATTGAATGCCAAGTAACAAACTACCAATTAGCTACGATGGTGAAGATGGGTTGATTTCAATTCTAAGTACAAAATACCTGATTTCGACATGTATAAGTACAGAAGAGTTGTCATTGACTTTTATCTTTCTTCTTGGCCAAGTGGCTTAGCCACTGTCTATACAAGCTTGCCGACCAGGGTTCGATTCCCGGCCGGACCCAAGCTCTTGTCTTTGTGTGATTTCGCCTGGGGCTCTGATCCTGAGGTCGTTAGGAG
>NC_090741.1:131207442-131224942 GCF_036898095.1 Palaemon carinicauda | reverse complement strand
AAAAGTGAAGGAACCTCTCTTGCAAAGTAACCCTCTCTCAGCTAGCTCCGCCTACTTCCCTCATCGAAATGAAAAAAAAAATAAAATGTAACTCTTGATTTTTGAAGAACCTTCTAAACATGTGGCAAATATAATGCGATGCCTAATAAGAAATTTACATAAGTTCTTGTTCCTTCCTCATATAGTTCGAACAGCACTCTTAAACAGCTTATGTAAGATTCAGAAAAGAATATATGAAATAAAAAATAAATTCTTAAAATAATATAAATTTACATATACGGATTTGAATGAAAAATACAATGAAATGGAAGACGAAAGTATTACGAAATTTACATACAATTTCTTATAAATACATGAGAGGAGCTCACCATACCCCTTTTAAATACACAAATGAAATACTTGAATAAAATATTTACTCTATGCTAGACCAACTTCGTAAGATAGCTCCTTCCAAAAAATATTATTTACTCGAGGCTTACATTGATTCAGCCTAAGATGAATAATTTGCAACCCTATTATCTTTACCTGATATATGCTTTACATTCATACAATACGGTTGCAAACCTAATGACCACTTAGTTAACCTTTGATTATTATTTTTCCTCATCAACAAAATTTAAAGGATTATTATCCGAATACAATGTTAATTCCAACCTTCTTTATCGCGGTAACTAACCCTAGCCATTCCTTTTCAACTGTCGAGTAGTCTTGTTGATATTTTTTCAGCTTCGACGACATAAAACCAACAAGGTGAAGAATTCCTTCTTCGTCTTCTTCAAATAAAATACCTCCAATCCCCCTTTACGACGCATCCAATTAGATAAGGAATTTCTTGTTGAATTCTGGTGCTTGAAGTATCTGTTTCAAAGTTAATAGGGCCGGTCTTCCTTAGATTTTTCCTTTTTCCTGCTATCTCGATAACGTATTTCCGGTCACTGCTCTTCTTCAAAATCCAGAATTGTCTTAGAACTCGTTTGCAAAGGGAATCTCCACACTGATAAGTAGACCAACACCGTCCTACCGCACACTGTCTGTTCGTACTCTTCATGCCAAACCTTTTATTAGTTCGTCCTTCAATTGTTTTCACGCCTTCTAAGGAAAATTTCCTTAACTCGCCGATCCTTTTCCTCAAATCCTTGACATATTATCCATCTGTGTCCTCTTGATCTTTCCCTTTTTCTGACAACATTGTATTTGGTCCTTTGCTGAAGAGTTCTCCTCCTACTTACATCGGGCATATGGGAGCTTCCTTAATACACTCATTATGCTTTTCAGTCATCTGACAAAACATGACATGTACGACAAAACTGGCCCAAATACTTCTGCATGGCAGGACAGAAGTGTTTCTTAATCATCTCCGTCATCTTCCTCATTCCTGTGTCCCATCTTGTGCACTACGGTGATAATCTGTCTTCATAACGGTGTGGGAATCAGTGTCTGAGAGTATATCCCCCATTTGGCGTTACCAAGGATATCGGCGGGTCTATGCTTCCTCATAAGCAACCCGACTTTAAGATAATATTAGATGGGAGACTGCTGTGACTACCTCTTATCCACCACACGGTACAATAACTCTGTTAACGTCGCATTCTTCCCTTGCAATCCCATCAGACTTTTCGTACTCACTCATCCTAATTCTAACGGATAGTTTTCTATTTCTTCCAGGTCCATTTCTTTTTTGTCTTTTTGTCCACTCATTTGTCATCCCTGTTCTCTCGGGCTTACCCGGGAGCTCTCCTCTTGCACACCGTCAAGTGTATCCTTTTCTTTGGGAAACAAATCCTTCAAGTTCATTCCTCCTTCAGTTTCTTTTCTTCTTTTTCAGCGTCTTTCTTCGTCATGCCCCTATTCATTAAATAACTAGGAAACAGATACGGGCAATCCTTCTCGAGTTCATTGGTAGGACTATACTTTAATGCTTTCTCCGTTACAATGGGACAAGGCACAAATGGTGCTCCATTAACCTCATTACCCAGCAAGACTTCTACTCCTTTGACAGCCAATGAACCCTTTACCGCAAAATCAAAACTACATGTCACCAACTCGCATGACAGTTTCAAACAGCAAATAGGGGTAACCTCCTCACCTCCTATTTCCTTCAAAACAACCGTGTCTCCTTTGAGAGACGGTTCCACCAATTGTTTTGCTTGTGTCACCACACTATGGTTGCAACCTTTGTCTCGCCTTATGTTGACCAAGGTTTGCTCACTCTTGTCTACTGCTGCTAATATACCCTCATAAATATACACTTTAAATACATCCACGCTGTTTAGGTTGCTTCTGTTCGTCGCGTAAACGTTAGCTGGTTTATTTTCTTCTTCGTCCTTTCTCAATTATTTCTTCACCTTCCCATTCTGTGAAGTCAAAATATCCCTAATCCCTTGGGCGACAGCTTTTGGTTGGCTTGACCAAAATCCTTACGGATATGGCATCTCTTTACACACTTATTATAAACATAATTAATTTTCTGCATATCCTCTATGATACTTGAAGGAAGACGATTCGACGACTGTTGCTGTGGTACTATCGTATTCTGTTTAGGAACGCTACCAGAGCTACGTTTGCTGTAACTATTGAACTTGTTCACATAGTTATTACCGAACGGGTTTCCATGGTTCAGCGAATGCTTGACACTCCGTCAGAAGGATAGTTGAAACTTCATTATCAAGGAGGGTTTACGACTGAGGATATTATAATCTTCTCTCAGCGAAGCGGCTTTATCGAGTTTCTTCACTTCTCTCCCACTGAAGTATATTAGAATATATTCAGGGATTCCTCATAGATATTGTTCTAGTATTATCAATTCTTCTAAATCAGCCCTCTCCCTCATGATAGCCCCCTCTATCCATCTTTTAAAACACCCTCGTACCTTGTAAGCATAATCCAGAAAAGTCATGTTCTCGTCCTTCCGCAAACTTTAGAATCCTTCATTATAGTATACAAGGGACATCTGATACACATGTAGCACGGTCCTCTTCACTTATTGATACTCCTTCCTCTGGTCCTGAGATAAGGATAGATAACCATTGCGTCCTTTCCCAAAGAGAACACTATACAATACCATAAACCATTTATCTCCTGATCATTCCACCATAGATACATCCATTTAAAAATTATCAAAAAATTCATCGGGACCCACATCTGTGAACTTTGGAATAACCTCTGGGCGTTCGTCACATTAAACATGGGATCGTGCAAAGCTGGGCTCATCTCTGTCTGCGTTGCCGACTTTGCACGGCCATTCAACAGCTCCAATGTCTTGCTTCTCAAATCTCTTTTTTTTCCTGTCTTTCTCTTTTTCTTCCTGTCTTCTCTTTTTTTTCTCGTCTTGCAATTTCTCATGCTTCCAATTCCCTCGCATATGTTGCGATGTCTCGGGCTTCTTCTCTCCTCTTTCTTCCCGTCTTCTTTCTCTTTTTTCTTGTTCTGCCTTCATCTTCAACTTAATAAAATTTTCTTCCGCTGTGATTCCTTGTATCTTAGCCTCTACATCCCTTTCTGCTTTGGGGGCCTAAGTTTGTGGATCAACTGGTTCTTGCTTCAATACAAATTCTTCTTCAGCTTCCTCCAACAGTTCATGAGCTGCTACAATTTCATCTTCCGACAATTTTCCTGAGTTTATCAATGCTTCTATTGCTTGACACTTGATTTGGGCTTTAATCAATTCCACCAATTCATTGCATGGGCGTCATATGCTATTAAAATAGAGAGCCACTGAGCTTTAGTTGCATTAGTTTCTGACAATTCCTGAACAATTGGGTTTTTCTAAAACTCTTGAATATTTCGTTGTACCATCTTGTACTTTTACAAAAATTATACCTCTCCCACATTATATCCTAGCAATACACAGAATCCTATCAACCCTATACTGTTCAAACCTGTAACGAAAACATGGCCCTGGTATCACCAATATTCATAACAGAAGTAATCGATCCCAAGGGCTGGGCACAAAAATATATATACGGCAGGAGAATTACATAAACTTCCGAGTTCCAAACGCACCTGATTATATTACATAAGTCTGTTACACTTGAATAATAAAACCGGATTTCTGATAATATTACATGACTCCCAGACGGCAATACATATGAACTCTGAATATATAAAAGTCTCTCACGATACTCTCCAAAAAAAAGGGGGTGGTTATTTTATAAGAACTATTAAAAAACCACCTCTTACATTGGTTTTTATTCACAGAATCAAGAGAGAGACTGATAAAAATATGGGTGAATGAAATAATACACTCTCTACAAAAATAAACATATTCTATAAAAAGACTAAACGATAATACAAAAAAAAAAGAATTACCAAAAAATTTAAACACTCAAAATATTAAATCTGAACAAAATCTTAATCTAAGACAAAAGAAATTATATAAATATTAGTTTCACTGGAAATTAACTTATAAAAATATGCAATTTCAATAATTTTTGACAATAGTTAACACTTTAACACTCACATAATCAAACATTAAATGAAATTTACATAAATGTAACTGTTACACTACGTCTTTTTTGGATCACATGAGGTTTCCGAACAGGTAAGCCAAAATAAACACACTTCACTGTTCACTCTAAATCACACAGGGTCAGTTACAAAAATATATGTAAAAGACAACTTACAATAACACACTACACGTAAATTGATATTGAATAATCATACAATATATAATATACGTAGGGTAAAAAACTTATTCACGTTGGAGAAGGCGTTCACTTGATGCCCTTGAGAGGAGAGAGGGCATTGGCTCTTTGAAAGGGATAGGCTGAATCTCTTTTGTTGCTTATGATTTCCTAGTGGTATATATATATATATATATATATATATATATATATATATATATATATATATATATATATATATATATATATATATAACGGATTTTGAGCGAAGCGAAAAATCTATTTTTGGGTGAGATGGCCATGTCGTCCTGATGGAAGTTCCTATAGGGTAGCTTCCTAGGGTATATTACAACTTCGGCGATATTCCCAGAGAATTTACCTTAAGGTACCCAGAATTCTAACTCCTGGAGCGAATATCCCTAATAAAAGGGATATCGCGACATATCAGAGGACGTATTCTTGACACGCCACATGGCAATCTGCACCCCAAACAGAGATAAAACATCGAAGGGGTCAATTGGCAAGAAAACGAAAATGGGAAAGAAAAAGGGGAGCCGCTCCCAAGGCTCCCTCATCTCCCGTTTCGTAAGCGTGCCTGGCGCCAATCCTGGCGCCATCTGTATTCCTTGTAGCGATACATGAGGTGCTACAGATACTGTATGTAGGGAGGGGTCCTACAGCCCTTTCATAGAAAGGGAAGGGCGGGTCCATCAGGACGACATGGCCATCTCACCCAAAAATAGATTTTTCGCTTCGCTCAAAATCCGTTTTTTGGGCTCAAGCCATGTCGTCCTGATGGAAGTATACCAGAGCATTACTGTATCTGTGGATTCTCAGAACGTGCCGTACTCCCCGGAGGTAATTTTTCCCGGTCGACTAGACCTAGAGACCTAAGAAGTTACCGTTATACATCTTTTCAACTAACCATAACCCATGGTAGAGCTTCCTGCCCCCTACAGGGAAGAGTCCTACTAGACTCTGGAAAAGTCTCGAAGAGTACATATACCTATGTATGAATACCAGGCAAGCCAATATAGTGGTCTCACCCTATAACTCTGGATAGGTATGCTACTCGGACACCCCTTTAAGGGTATACTCGGTCGTGAACGACCCCGACTCCGAAAAAAATTGAGGAAAAATTTAGTTATGCATCAATCTGTATTGTTTGACTTGCTAAAAATACTTCAAAGAATGCTAAAAATTACTGAAAATATAAATGATACCCATCTACAAAATAACTATTTATTGGAAATATATTAAAAATTTAAGTATACAAAAAAAAGACTTGACGTAAATATTCACAAAAAATAGAAATATACATATACACATAAATCCCTTTAGGGACACCTTCTTAGATGGCAAAGCAACAGCGTGTAATTGCTGGAAAAGAGTTGGACCCATAGAAGTCAAGATCTGAAATGAGAAAAAAAGGGTAAATTTTTTTGGCCAAAATAATTTGTCCAAATATCATGAATTTTTTTTGGGTACCCAAATGAAATAGGAAGAGGCTAATTTTTTTATAGAATAAACTCATATTATCCTAGAACAGAAATACATAATAAAATGTGCACTAAGATGTAATTTACTGTTATAACAGGGGCGAAATCTAAAGGTCATTTTTTGACGGCCTAGTTCACAATGTAAATTTCTTATGAAAATCATTGTATCTCCTATAAAATATGATATTTATGCATTAAATTATACCAAAATATCACGAATTCTATACAGAACAAGAATATATAGAGATATGCCAACTTACCTTTCGGGTATGTCAACAAAATGGCCGTAGACCGCAACAACTCTTACAGCCCAATCTACCACTTGGAATGAAGAATGGGGTTGCAAGCTCCATATTATCATCAACATCTCTTTTTAACTCCATTAGAAGTGTGTTGATGACATCCATGCCGAGGGAATACTGTCTGCTGGCAATTATTGAAGATAAATTCAAAATAAATAGAAAAAAAATCAAATTTGCAAAAAACAATAAAAAATCAGAAATTAGCATTTGAGGGAAAATGGACCTCATGGCAATATATGGCATCTAAGCCAAAACCAATGTCATGCAAGTGGTAGACACACCATCCACCCACACTTTCCAACTATAAAGAACCAAACAAGTATCAACACTGTTCGACAATTTATAATTATGTAATAACTTTGCTGTTTGATCACTTACCCCTATAAAGGTATTCAGGGTCGAGGTCGACCCCTGGGGGGGAGGTAAAAAAACGGGGAAGGAGGGAAGTTAGACGAAAATCAGTCCTAAAGCAGACAATGGCATGTAGACTAGTCACCCCTTGCAGGTCGATCACTTCCATATTCGAGACAGCTGATGATTTATGGGGAAAAAACAGGTTTTGAAAATGCTGTAGGGGTCGCAAACGACCCATCATACCTTTCCAGGGTTAAGTAAAGCATAGTTTGTAAAGAACCACTGCGTCAATATGAAATATCGACCAGTTCTCCGCAAAATACTTGTATTGGACAAAGGTTTATATCCGCATAGGAGGAAACTTGTAAATCCGCCACCGTCCCCTTATGGGAGGGAGTCCTCCCGTTAAGGGAAAGCATAAACCAATGCAACATAGCTTGCATAAAGGAACAATCTATTAGAATTATCCCAGATAAAGTACATAGAATGAATGCTCAATTATACCAATAAATTGACACAGGTGAAGGAGACGCAAGGTTCTCAAGAACAAGTTTATTGACAGACAATAAATAGACAGGTTAACAACAATTATATATATATATATATATATATATATATATATATATATATATATATATATATATATATATATATATATATATATATATATATATATATATATATACATATATATATATATATATATATATATATATATATATATATATATATATATATATATATATATATATATAAGAAGAGGATAACCCAAAACTTTAAGCATAAGTATGATAGTAAACAGAACTTGTTTATCTGAAAGAAAAAACATTATTGCCACTTTTAAGATACCGAGGTATCAAAGTCATAAAAGTCTGTATTACGAATCAATCACATTAGCGTTAGAAACGCTCGGCACACATGTCTGCACTTATGCTAGGTTCACCTTTGGAAATGAAACAGTCTACGTGGGCAACTCAGTGCCCTCACTTAGTTTGTAGTACAGTATGTAACCACACACTCTCCCTGGAATTAATCGTCCCAATTAAAACCACTGTTCCTCGCAGAGTTAAACAGTAGGGTTAACGACGCGACCCACTGCTACCACAGATCTCTTTAGTTCCTCTACTTGCTTCGCATAGTGGCGAAAGAACACTCTGGAAGACTTCCAGCCAGTGTATGAACGGAGATGTTCAAAATCCATACAATTAAAGAAATTTAAGGATGAGGCAACTTTCCTCGGATCGTGACCTGCGGGTGTACTGTAAGGATCCGCTCTGCGAATAAAATATGTGATTTTCGCTCTGAGTTGATTCAGAGATAAATTTGAGCCTGATGTTTCTCCCCTGAATAGTTGACCACCCTTGAAGTCTGAAGTTCTACGAAGATGGACCTTTAGGCATTCTACTGGACATAGAGATGCATCTTCTTTCAGAGGGCAGATTCTCCAGGGACCCCACCTGTTGGTGGGTAACTCATTCTTGGCGAGAAACGTAGGATCCGGAAACAGGTTCATTTCTCCCCCATCCAGGAACTGAACACGACCTGCCTCTCTCGAGAGGGCTACAATCTCACTAACCCTGGCCCCGGACGCGAGTGCAAATAGGAAAATAACTTTTTGGGTCAAATCCTTTAACGCACACTGCTCATTGCTCAACAGAGAAGCGAAATGAAGAACTTTGTCTAAAGACCATGAAATGGCCTTTGGAGGTGCTGAAGGTCTGAGCCTAGCGCAGGCTTTCGGAACTTTATTAAAGATCTCGTTAGCGAGGTCGACCTGGAAGGCATATAGAATGGGTCTTGTCAAAGCAGACTTATACGCCGAAATCGTGTTAGCTGCCAACCCTTGACCATGGAGGTGGATGAAGAAAGATAAGCAGAAGTCTGTCGACATCTCCTGCGGATTCCTCGCCTTGACAAAGGCCACCCATTTTCTCCAAAATGACTCATATTGCCTTCTAGTAGATTTGCACTTATATTCCTCTAGGAAGTCTATGCTGGCTTTCGAAATCCCGAAACGCTTTCTCACCGCTAGGGAGAGAATATCATGAGCTGCAGGGTCCGGGTTTTCTGTAATGAAGCGCAGACAGTCGACTTCTGGACTCGCTGGGTCAGAACTGGATCTGGTAGCGGTAGAAACTTCAACCGTAGTTCCAATGCCAGGGGGAACCACACGCTGTTCGGCCACTTGTGGGCCACTATTGCAGCTACCCCCTTGAAGGATCTCAGTTTGTTGAGGACCCTCAACAGAAGGTTGTGAGGCGGGAACAGATAAATCTTGGACCCTCTGTTCCAGTCGAGGGACATCGCGCCCACTGCTTCCGCTAAGGGGTCCTCATACGGGGACACGTAGAGGGGCAACTTCTTGTTGTCTTTCGTCGCAAAGAGGTCTATCTGCAGTTCTTGAACTTGATTCAGAATGAAGGAGAATGATCCTGCGTCTAAGGACCATTCCGACTCTATCGGTGTGAACCTGGATAGAGCGTCCGCTGTCACATTGCGGACTCCTTGAAGGTGAACTGCCGACAGGTACCACTTCTTCTTTTCCGCCAATCAGAAGATGGCCAACATCACCTGGTTGAGAGGTGGTGACCTCAATCCTTGTCGATTCAAGCATCTCACAACTACCTCGCTGTCCATCACCAACCTTATGTGGATCGAGTGACGCGGGGAGACTTTCTTTAAGGTAAGGAGCACTGCCATAGCTTCTAGAAAGTTTATGTGAAAGGTCTTGAATAGCTTGGACCAAGTCCCCTGGACTTTTTTCCGATGAGAGTGACCTCCCCATCCCTCCTTCGAGGCGTCTGAGTGAATCGTCACCGACGGGGGAGGTGGATGAAGAAGAACCGACTTCTTTAGATGTCTGGCTTGGGACCAAGGCCTGAGAAGAGTACGTAGCCGAAGCAGAACTGGTCTTCTCAGATCTCTTCGCGCGTTTGATGCATAACTTCTCCAAACTCCGGTTGCATCCTTTAGCTGTGCTCTTAGCACCGGGTCTGTCACCGAAGCAAACTAGACAGAACCCAGTACCCTCTCCTGTTCGCGTCTTGATATCCTTTCGGAATCTAGAAGTCTCTTAACAGAACCCGCTATCTCCTTCCTTTTCTTCGCCGGGATGGAGAAACGGTGTGACATTAGGTCCCAGTGGATTCCCAGCCACTGGAACTTTTGAGATGGAGAAAGTCGAGACTTTTTTCTGTTGATCTTGAAGCCTAGATACTCTAGGAACTGGATCACTTGACTGGAAGCTTGCAAGCATTCGGTCTCGGATGCTGCCCACACCAGCCAGTCGTCCAGGTAGGCTACTACCTGAATTCCCTTTAGATGTAATTGTTTGAGAGCTACGCTCACAAGCTTCGTGAAGATCCTTGGGGCTATATTTAGCCCGAATGGCATGGCTCTGAAGGCGTATAGTCTTCGTTGTAGCTTGAACCCTAGGTAGGGGGAGAGTCGACGGTTGATTGGGACGTGCCAATAGGCGTCTGACAAGTCTATGGAGACAGAATATGCCTTCTTGGGCAGTAAGGTCCTTATGTGTTGCAGTGTTAGCATCTTGAACTTGCAATTCACTATGAACTTGTTGAGTGGCGACAAGTCCAGAATGACTCTGAGTTTTTCCGAGTCTTTCTTGGGAACACAAAACAGCCTCCCTTGGAATTTGATGGACTTCACCCTTCGGATCACTTTTTTCTCCAACAGTTCTTGGATGTACTCCTCCAGAACGGGGGTGGAGTGTTGGAAAAACCGAGGGCATGGGGGTGGAGTGCTGTACCAGCTCCAGCCCAGTCTGTTCTTGAGTAGGCTGTGGGCCCAGGGATCGAAGGTCCACCGATCCCGAAAATTCTGAAGTCTCCCTCCTACCGGCATCATCTCACTTGGACTGCCGTCCTGAGGTCTTGCCTCCCTGACCGGGACCACCCCTGAATCCCCTTCCCCTTGAGGGGCGCCTAGACGAGCCTCTGGCTGCTCCTCTAGGCTTTGCTCGAAAGGAAGTTGACTGCCCTTCGAACGTTGGGGTGAATGCCGTGGACTGTGTCGACACGGCCTGGGGTACCCACTGGAATGTGGTCGGGGTTTGTGCCACCATCTGGGGCACTGAAGGCAATGGCAATTGCAGTTGCTGTTGCTGTCTAAGTGGCTTGGCTGGCCGAGACGGTAGCCTAGTCCTCATAGTCTTCCTCTTTGGTTGAGGACCCTCATCTGGGGAAGACTTTCTTTTGATAGCCAGGCCCCACTTCTGGAGAAGGTTTCTAATCTCCGTGGCGGCCTTATCAACAACTTCTTTGACCAATTCGGTAGGGAAAAGGTCTTTGCCCCAAATGTTGGAGGAGATTAGTTTCCTTGGCTCGTGCCTCACTGTAGCCAAGGTGAACACGAACTCCCTACAAGCTCTCCTCGCCTTGACGAAGCTATAAAGATCCTTCGTCACTGTAGCCAGATGAGTCTTGGCCACTACCATGAACATTTCATGGACCTTGGGGTCACTTGCCATCGTCTCAAGAGTAGTCTGAAGAAACATTGAGGCAGCCAGTCTTTCTTTTGTCTCGAGCTCTCTCTGCAAAAGAAAGTCAGACAGCTTAGGGAGGTCCTCGCCGAACTGACGTCCGGCAATATCAGCCTCCAACTTCCCAACTGAGAAGGTAAGATGGACGTCCTTCCAGTCTTTGTGGTCCATAGGCAGGGCCAGCGACAAGGGTTTACACTCCTCCAGGGAGGGGCAAGGCTTGCCGGCCTCGACTGCTTTTAGTACAGCTGCAAACCCTTTCTGTAAAAAGGGGAAGGCTCTAGCAGGAGAGAACACAAAGGAAGGGAGCTTCTTACTCAATGCAGCTACCTTTGAGTTCGTGAAGCCCCTCTCTTTCATCGAGGATGAAAGCAAAGCTTGAGCCTTAGCATGGTCCATCACTATAACCTCCTTCGGCTCTGTCTCCTCCTTTGAAGCTGGTTCCTTCCTCAACCGGACATAACAGTCCGGATATGACCCCTTGCTGGGCCAGAATTCCACCTCCTCTAGGGGAACTGAACCCAACTTATCCGAGATGACGATCTTTCCAGTCGTCATCGGCATGTGCTCAGCATACCTCCACGGGTTAGCATCTGAGCACAAGGGAAAGTCTTTCACATTGAGCCTTTTCTGGGGCCCATGTGATGCTGCAAGCCTCTGCATCTGTAGTTCTATTGCAGCCACCTTCTCCTGATTCTCCTTCTGCATTTGTTGGATCATTCCAACAATGGAGGAGAGGGCCTGTCCCAGCTCTACTGGGAGAGCGGACGATGTTGAGGGAATAGGCTCAGGGATCTGAACCGGAGTAGCCGACACCTCGTTGACCTCTTCCTCTACAATGTCTGGGGCTTGAACTTCATTCTGGGCTCCTGCAGGAGGTCTTCCTCCAGACGCTCGGACACGTCAGACATCCTGTCGTCCAACTGGATGTCTTGCAAGGCAACCGCGACTTCAGCATCCACCTGGATCTGAACTTGGGGGATATCCTCTTGAGGCTGGGGAATCACTGCATCAGCTGATGCCCTAGGGAAAAGGTAAGCCCTCATCTTCTCACTTGGAAGATAAGGTCCAGAGGTGTTCTTCTGGAAGCCCCTTACCCAAGTACGAAGCTTCTCCCTTGCTATATCCCTTGATTCCGCCGTCCGAGGGGAATCAAAGGCCTCAGTAATCAGGTTAGTGCACACGGTACATACCTGAGGGTCCCAATACTGGAGATCACCCTTGGAGACAGCGCATGCTGCGTGCCTCCTACAAAACTCATGTCCGCAGAGGTTCTTACTGCGGACGTTGCAGAAAACACTTCCGCACTTCGGATGGTCCTCCTGTAAAGAGAAGAAATTTCCATCAGTATCAAGTGAACTACGTATCACTGGATATGCACAGTTTAGCATAACAAATCAGAAAGGAAAGACACACACTTGTGTTTCCTTCACAACCAATTGTTGCAGCCTTCCAGATAATAAAATCGTATGGTTAATCTCTCCTAGAGTAACCAATGAAAAGTTTGCAGAAGAAACAGGTGTAGCTCACACCTCAGGTATGATTTTAAAATACCGGATAATAGACAAGAAAGAACTCACTTTCTTATCTGTAAGGCAACACCAAAGGGCTGTGTAAGACAACACAAAAGTGTTAGAACACACAGTGCTGTACCAAAACTTATACTATAGTTTTCTTCCTACAGTATATGTTATACTGAAGAATACTGGTACACACCATAACTAGCTTTAAAGTATACTACTTAACAGCTATAAGGCTGCAGAACGCTGGTTCAAATGCATGTGCCGGCCGGCAGTAACTGCCGGCCGGCAACAGCCAATTTCGGCCGGCAATGACTGCCGGCCGGCAACTACACAAGGTAGTACCCGGCTGCCGGCCACTGCTCATAGCGACCGGCAGACAAGGGCTTGACAATAGCCGGCCGGCAAAGGTAAACAACCGATGCCGGCCAGCAGCAAAAGAACTAGAGGACTACGACTGCCCGGCTGCCGGCCTCATAGGCCGGCAGCCGGGTCGGGTACAGCACTAGAAGAAAACAGAATGGATGCCGGGATAAGAGCGTAAACTACCTCCAAGCCCGGCAATCCGAAAGAGTGCATATAAGGAAGGGGAAAATCTAATTCAGGCTTCCTGACCAATGCCATCTGGCTCTACAGGCAGACATGGATGAGGGACCAAGGGAGGTCCGGGCAGCACTCAAAGCAGAAGACCCTTGCCGGCCGGCAAACTCTGTCAATTCCACATCCTAACCTATCCTAGGTCCAGATGTAGAAAGACGTACAGTACTGTAATGGCTAAGCCATTACGGAGATAGAGGGGGAAGGGACAAAAGAAAACTCATCTTAGCCTAAGGGAGATCCAAGGAAGGAGGCCAGCATTACTTGCCAGCCCCCACTGAACCAAAGCAAGGAAGGTGTTGCTACTCCCAGGGAAAGGATCTTATCCTCCCACTGAGAACAGCAACAAGGACTAGTCTGTTAGATCACAAAAGAAGGAATCATCTCGTACAGAAACCTTCGGCAGTGACCTAAGGAGGCTAAGCCTCCTATGTCTGTGTCAGGCCAGCGAGGGAGACTCTACCCCAAGCCAGACAAACACAGACTCAGACTAAAAAACTCTGATGTTCTGTCCCTCTGTGAAGCCAGACTTACTGGAACAGGAAGGTACAGTAACACCCCAGTATAGTTGTATCGAAAGTTAATTCAGATAAACCACTAGGGTTAAGCCCAAGGCTTAAACAGAGGGAAAGGGATTGCACACCTTCTCCGAAGAAAAGAAAGCAACCGGGAGTATGAGAAAGTATACTAAGGCTCCATAAGCAACTTAGCCTAGGCACCAAGAGAATCGATTACCTAAATCACCGAAACTCACTCGTATGCTATCTTGGAAATATTCAACATAATCTTAAATGTATAAAAAACAGCCTAAAGCTTCAATAAAATTTTAAAACACTCGGAAATCCGAAATCATGCAGGAAAGTACTAGGACCAAACGACTAGGCTACATGGCCTAGTGTAGGCCAGAGTTTGCGAATACTTCGCCAAAATAATACTAAAAGCACGAGAAAGGAAATCCTATGTAACGGTAAATAGCTAAAATTTATTAAAGCAAAACAACCGGGAATGTCGCTCTGGCTAACTAAAACTCATACCTAGCGAGCGACAGCGTCCATGACGCCTCCGGTAAGCAACGGCTCTTGTAACAAAGATTAATCCTATTAATCACTTTAAAATTTACCAAGAGCCTACATTTATACATAAAAGAAATGGTACTCACCTTGTCAGAGGCCGACGAAGTTGGAGAAGCCATGAAAAGATGAATAAATCCAAGATTTGCGAGAAACACAGGAAAAAACACCGAGTTGTTAAGCTATGCAAAAAGGAATACAGATGGCGCCAGGATTGGAGCCAGGCACGCTTACGAAATGGGAGAAAAGGGAGCCTTGGGAGCGGCTCCCCTTTTTCTTTCCCGTTTTCGTTTTCTTGCCAATTGACCCCTTCGATGTGTTATCTCTGTTTGGGGTGTAGATTGCCATTTGGCGTGTCAAGAATACGTCCCTTGATATATCGCGATATCCCTTTCATTAGGGATATTCGCTCCATGAGTTAGAATTCTGGGTACCTGAAGGTAAATTCTCTGGGAATATCGCCGTAGTTGTAATATACCCTAGGAAGCTACCCTATAGGAACTTCCATCAGGACGACATGGCTTGAGCCCAAATATATATATATATATATATATATATATATATATATATATATATATATATATATATATATATATATATATATATATATATATATATATATTTTTTGGGCTCAAGCCATGTCGTCCTGATGGAAGTTCCTTAAAGGCAGCTTCCTAGGGTATATTACAACTACAGCGATATTCCCAGAGAATTTACCTTCAGGTACCCAGAATTCTAACTCCTGGAGCGAGTATCCCTAAAAAAGACCTTAGGGATATCGTAAATATCAGTGGACGTATTCTTGACACGCCTCATAGCAATCTATACCCCGAATAGAGTTAACACTTCGTAGGGGTAAAATGGCAAGAAAACGAAAACGATAAGAAAGGGGGGAGCCGTTCATAAGGCATCCCTCCTCACCGCTTCGAAAGCGTGCCCTGCGCCGCTCACGGCGCCATCTGTATTCCTTTTTGCGTAGCTCTACGACTCGGTGTATTTTCCCTGTTTACTACCTAATCTTGGAATTTTCTCGTTAATAATGCTTTCTCCAACTTCTTCTGCCTCGGATAAGTTGAGTATTATTTCTTTTATGTATAAATGTAGGCTCTTGGTTAAAATTAAAGTTATTAAAAGAGTTATCTTTGATACAAGAGCTGTTGCCTGCTGGAGGCATCATGGATGCTGTCGCTCGCTAGAATAGGATTTATTTGTTAGCAAGAGCGACGTTCCCAGCCCCCTTTGCGCTTAAATATTAGCTACTTAGCTTATTTAGGAATTCTGTTATGATGCGATAGTAATGTGCCTGGCGAAATTACCAAGGCTACCAACACTAGTCTTCGTAGGCTAGTTGTTGGCCTATGTACTTCCTGCATGATAATTAGTCTTCCAAATGTGAAATTATTGCTTTAAGCGTTAGGCAACGTTATACATATTAGTCCTTTTCGAGTACCTTCCAAGATAGTATTGATATGAGTTTCGGTGAATTAGGTAATCGATTCTCTTAGTGCCTAGGCTAGGTTGTCTTAGGTCATTATAATATTATCTGTTCCCCGTTTGCTCCCTTCTCTTAGGGGAAGGGGCAAACCCTTTCCCTCTGTTTAAGCCTTAGGCTTAACTCTAGTGGTTTATTTGAATTAATCTTCAAATATATCTATGCTGGGGTAGTACTGTACCTTCCCGTTCCAACAGTATTGGTTCAGAGGGTGACAGTACAACAGTGTTTAGTCTGAGCCCGGTTTGTCTGGCATGGGGCAGAGTCTCCCTTGCCGATTGACTCGGGCACTAAGGGTTCCCCCCTTAGTCCACCTTGTTGGGTTCCAGTAGTGATCCCTTTACTCGGTGACTCATCAGACTGTCCTTGCCGTTCCGGTCTCGGGATATGTTCCCTTTTCTGGAAAGGCAATTCCTTCCTTGCCGTGGTTCGTGGGAGGCAGCCAGTAGTGCCGGCCTCCCTCTCGGGTCTTTCTCTACTGAGATGAACTGTCTTAGTTTGGAATGACCCTTAACCAAGGTAAGGTGGGATAGGACCCTCTGTCCTTCCCTTCTCTTTTTCCGTTTATTGTGTCAGTCGTCTGCATCCTTGCCTAGCCTAGGTTGGGATGAGGAACTGACGTGGTCTCCTGTCGGCCGGCAAAGTGTGCCGACCGGCAGAGACCATTACTGTGAGTGCTGCCCGGTCCTTTCTTGGTCCCTCTATCGCTGCCCGTCTGAAAATTCAGTAAGCAGCGGTTAGGAAGCTTGACTTAGTGTCTTCCCCTTCCTTTCGGCACTCTTTCGGGTGCCGGGCTCAGAGACTTATAGTCTCTTAACCCGGCACTCACTCTTTTGTCTTAGTATGTGTTGTCCTTGCCGGCTGCCGGCCTACAGGCCGGCTGTCGGTGGGGAGGGGTGTTCTCCAGTTCTCTTGCTGTCGGTCGGCGTTGGGTGTATACCTTTGCCGGCCGGTCTATTGCTCATCTGCCGGCCACTACAAGTGGGGCCGGCAGCCGAGTGCTGCCTAGTGTGTGGGGGCTAGCCGGCAGGGTTTGTTTACTGCTGCCGGCCGGCCCGCGACACTGCCCAGTCAGCCGGCCACTAAGTATGATGGCCGGCAACTCTGTGCAAACCGGGTGGCTACGGTCTGGCAACCACTGCCGGCCGGTTCAGGCATGGGTTCTGGAGTTCTCCCCAATAAAGGTGATCTGAGGTTGTGTACTTGAGATCTACCTTTCCAAAACAAGGGGGGGGGGGTGCTGAGCGGCAGTAGCCGGCTGGCACACCACCCTCAGGTACTGTATCAGTCCTCTCTTGGTGGTATATTCAACCAAAGGAGTTCATGATGTAGTAGGTTACAACACTGTCTTTTCTATCTTACTTGTGTTACTGGTATAATCACCTGGTGTCGCCTTACAAGGATAAAAGATAATTCTTTTATTCCTGGCCAGAATGGTATTATTTTACCTTAGGTGTGAGCTACACCTAATTTCCTTTGGAAATACGTTCTCTGGTTATTCTAGTAAAGACTAACTATGTGACTTGGCCGGTGGGCTTCCACA
>NC_090741.1:131204931-131206942 GCF_036898095.1 Palaemon carinicauda | reverse complement strand
GATGACTGATCAGCACGGGAACACTGAATACGGACAGGATATTAATGAGATGAACGCTCGCCATAAGCAAGGCCAAGGGAATCTTAACAGGTCAACCCACGGCCGCTTGAATTTTTTGTCGTATGGCCATCCATGACGTCAATAGGTTCAAAGAGATCCTAGGTTGAACCTATGGTAAGTCTGTACTGAGCGGCCCAGAAGAACAGACATCTATCTCTCTCCGACTCAATCTGTCTCCCTGCCCTTGCTCTGTCTCAAGGTCATATTGGTCCCAAGACCTACAGAATTTTAATTCCACCAAATTGTCACGATGCCTAGTTGTGCTGTGCGTGACTGTACAAATTATTTGATATGTAAATCAATTTATAATTATTATAGGTTTCCGAAAGATAAAGAAACATAAGACAAATGGATTCAGCTGTGCGGGGGAAGGGTAATTTTAACCCCGTGACGCAGCAGATATGCAGCAGTTCCAACTCTACATTTACCATCAATTATAAGTAAGTTTTATTCAAAATATTATTTTAAAATGAATAGTGTCAATATGTTTTTATCACAGTTTATTCTCTCTCTCTCTCTCTCTCTCTCTCTCTCATCTCTCTCTCTCTCTCTCTCTCTCTCTCGTTTCTACTACAGTTCACTTACTAATATGCAGAATTTCCTTAAATTTTTAGGTAATGCAGCGTGTATAGAAAAGATTCCATCTGTGTTGAACATCGAGGCTTTTGTCTACCGTCAATTTATGCAAGCATTCAGAAACTTATGGTGAGTACACTTATAATTGTAGGTATATATATATATATATATATATATATATATATATATATATATATATATATATATATATATATATATATATATACCTATATATATATATATATATATATATATATATATATATATATTATACATATATATATATATAATATATATATGTATATATATATATATATATATATATATATATATATATATATATATATATATATATATATATATATATATATATATGTTTACATGTATACATACATATATATTTTTTTATTGATTAGCGTCATAATATTTTGCATGTGTATTCTAGCTGTATTATTTCTATGAGTGTAAATACTGTAAAGTGTGCTTTAATTATTTAGGATAACTTGGAAATGTTCATATAGGACCCCTTTCTATGTAAGGCCTAGTCTCTATGGACCTTCACTGTGTGGGGGATAACAAGGCCAACAGAATTAAAATTCTGTAGGCCTTGGGGGGATAACAAGGCCAACAGAATTAAAATTCTGTAGGCCTTGGGGGATAACAAGGCCAACAGAATTAAAATTCTGTAGGCCTTGGGGGGGATAACAAGGCCAACAGAATTAAAATTCTGTAGGCCTTGGGGGATAACAGAGGCAGCTGCTCACAGGAAAGGGAATTCCCAGGAGATTTAAGAGTGTTGCCATCATCGATAGGAAAATTTTATTTATTAATAATTTTAAGTTGTAAATGTGATCAATAACTCTTACCCACATAATACGTAAGCAAGATATTAGTAGTGTTTCTAATATGCAGAATTTCCTTAACTGGTGAGCACTCTTATACAGGAATGGGAATTCACAGGAGATTTAAGAGTGTTGCCATCATTGATAAAAAAATATTATTGATTTTTTAATTTAAAATTTTAAATGAGATTAATAACTCTTTCCTTAAATTTTCAGGTAATGCAGCATGTGTATGGAAGATACCATCTGTGTTGAAAGAAAATCAACCTGCTGGCAAGATGTCTGTTTCAAAGCCTTTTTCATTTGTAAAATTTATGCAAGCCTTCACAGACTGTCTGTGGTATTGGTAACCTTAGTAAATCTACTGTCCCCTTATTAAAGGTCAATAGAAAACTTCAGCAACTGTTAGATAGGTTAACACAATAAAATACAACTCTGCTTAATGATAAAAACAAAAAAACTGGGAAAAAAAGAGAAAAAAAAATATTCGAAGGTCAGATGAAACTTTCATAACAAAGGAGTATGTCTGATAC
>NC_090741.1:131187431-131197431 GCF_036898095.1 Palaemon carinicauda | reverse complement strand
CAACTTCTTTAAGTCTTCAGTCGTAAGCTCCTCCTTGTGCTCCTCGATAAGGTTATGGACGTCAGCCTCATTGACAACAAGCCCCATGGACCTACCGATTGAAATGATTTCCTCAACATCACCCTTAGGGGCTGGATCATCAACGGCCTCGTCTGCGGTTGAGGGATCGAAACCTTCAGTCTCGTTCTGCTATAACAGCTGTCCACAGTTTCTTCTATGAGGAGTTCAAGGTGCGCCATGAAATCTTATTCCAAGCAGTGTCGGTCATCTTCAGGCACTGAACAATGTCAAAATGCCCCTTCCAGAATTCACGGAGGATGAGTTGAGTGCTTTCAATCACTTAGAAGCATCTTTTGAATATATGCTTCGTGTAAAGCTTCTTGAAGTTGGCAATCACTTGCTGGTCCATAGGCTGGAGTAGACGGGTGGTGTTAGGGGGCAGATAGAGAACCTTAATGAATGAAAAGTCAGGATGAATGATGACCTCGAGGCCAGGAGGGTGAGCAGGGTCATTGTCCAGCACCAGGAGATATTTCAGAGGAAGATCGTTCTCTTCTAAATAGTTCTCGACAGCAGGACCGAAGTGGACGTTTATCCACTTAATAAATATGGTCCTCGTGACCCAGGCCTTAGCATTAGACTTCCAAAATACCGAGAGCCTCTCCTTTGTGATATTTTGTGCCTTGAAGGCACGAGAATTTTCTGAGTGGTATACCAGTAGGGGCTTAATTTTTAGTCCCCACTGGCATTTGCACAAAATACGAGCGTAAGTCTGTCCTTCATTGGTTTATGGCCAGGAAGTTTCCTTTCTTCAGCTGTGATATATGTACAGCAGGTCATTTTCTTCAAGAAAAGGCCAGTTTCATCGCAGTTAAAAAATTACTGAGGAATGTAGCCTTCTCTGGATATTACGTTCTCAAACTTCTTGAGGAATTCTTCTGCAGCTTTCTTGTCAGAACTGGCCGCCTCTCCATTTCTGACGACTGAGTGAATACCAGTCCTCTTCCTAAACCGATCAAACCACCCATGAGAAGACTTGAACTCTTGAGGGGCTTGCTGTGACATTCCTTTGCCTCCGCCGTCTCTCTAGGCATCCACGAGATCGGCAAAATGGCACTAGCCTTGTGTGAAATTACCGATTGCGTGAGTGTATTACCAGCGATTTCCTTCTCTTTAATCCAGAGTAGAAGGATTCTCTCCATCTCATCGTTGATTGAGGTCCTTCCACTGGCAAGGACAGTCATGCCTTTAGAAGACTTACTTGGTTTAATGGTTGCCTTATTCTTAATAATTGTGCCAATCGTAAATTGGTTACGGCCATACGTACTACCGAGGGTAACGATGCGCATGCCTTCTTCATATTTCTTTATGATCTCCAGCATCGTTTCCATATTTATCATGTCCTTACTTCTGCCTTTAACATCACTAGCAATCTTGGGACCCATTGCTAACAAATTAAAGTTGGGATTAAGCACTAAAATGTACAAAAAAATATGATATCGCAAGCACTTACACGAGATCAAGTCTTTACGAAACGCACACGAGATTCTGAACTGAACGTGCGTATGGCAAAGAGAGAGAAAGACAGCATTTCTCTCAGGCATTATGGGAGGATTTTCGGCCAAAAGCTTATCGGCATCTTAGTGACGCCGTGACGCCAGCAATAGCAGACCAGCTTCTTAGTGACAGTGCAGTGATGTATGAATGTAGTTTTAAGCTACTGACACGCAGTCATATACGCGTAGAAACCGCCAAATTTGAGTTTCGGAAATTGATGCCGAAGGTGGGGAAAATGACGTAACGAGGGGACGAAAAAAAATCGTATACCATACCATAACGTGAAAAAACGTAAGCTGGGAACGCCGTATGCGGGAGTCTACTGTGTATATATATATATATATATATATATATATATATATATATATATATATATATATATATATATATATATATATATATATATATATATATATATATATATATATATATACATACATACACACATACATATATATATATATATATATATATATATATATATATATATATATATATATATATATATATATATATATATATATATATATATATATATATATATGTATATATATATATATATATATATATATATATATATATATATATATATATATATATATATATATATATATATATATATATATATATATATATATATATATATATATATATATATATATATATATATATATATATATATATATATATGCGTTTTACTGCCTCAAGGACCACGTGATTTAATATACAGAAAAAAATCCAGGAGAAAAAATTAATATGCTTCAGTAATTACCAATATTGCGCATTTTCATAAACACTTCAGGGTATAATAAAAAGTGAGATACAGTTGAAGGGCCTCAATATGTAAAGCAAGATAGAATATATAAAATAAAGAGTTTAACAAAAGAGAAAGGATAGAAAAACCCTATTAGCAAACATCCCGTATCCAAAATGTGTACTTAGACGTAAAATGGTCCAAAACACAAAAGCGGTAAACAAAAAAATACATAATTTTGAATCATTGAACGATATGTCAAAATGAAATTATCAGTTCATATAGATCATAACTAATATTAAAACTCAATCAAACTTGATACTAGAATCTAAAACATTTCTTTTTATGCCATTGACAATCCAAGTTCTTTTAATCATGATAATTTTTTAGTTTCATCTGAGAGATAGTTTTCCCTTTCTACCAATAATTCTATGATGTTTTAAGATTAGTTTTGTTTTTGAGATATTCTTCTACTGTAAAAGGTATTTTGATAAAGAACGCTCTATAAGATAGTGTAGGTTGCACATATCAAGTCGATTTGGTAAGATGGACATCGCATTCTGGGTAACATGGATCAATATAATTATTTAATAAATTAAAAGAATTCCAAAGAGCTGCACTACTGCAGAGATTTAAAAAGAAATGTTTTATAATTTATTACTATAAAGATAAAGTCTGACTGTGTTTTTTTTTTTGTATTAGTGGGGTGTGTATAAATTGGATAATATCATTATTACAAGCATTGTTAAAATTAGAAATTATATAATTTCTGTTTACCTGTTTGCTGTTTAGCTTAAACATCTTGCGAGAAATAACTGCAAAAAGTTCAAAAGAAATCAGACATCGCCTATCAGGTTTATACAGGTTGGTTTATTAACAGTACAGGGAAGAGCGAGTAATGAGATAAAATGCAAAACCTCTACAGTGTACGAGCATGCATGAAACGTTTTTGGTACATGGCTCCCCCCTAAAAATTACATTCATGTGAAATAGGAAGACCTAAACTTCACAGTGGCACTGTAGATAAGTCATCTGGCAGGAGATATAAAGTTTTTAGACTTTCAAAACCGAGTCTTCTTTACCATGAATATTGATAAGGATAGCTTTAGGCGCATGACGGATCACGTGGAGAGGGTCCGTTGAGCGTGACTTGCTATTGTTGTTGCACAGGAAATCATACGTTGCTGAGTGCAGGTCTGTCCGTATATACTGCTTAGCTGTGTGCTTGTAAATCAGGCGGCATGTACTACATTTTCCCAAAATATGACACAAGCGCTAGAGATTGTCGGAGGATGATACAAACTGAAAAAAATTCCGCAAAGGAAACCAGCGGGTTGTCATACACTATTTTAGCTGCTGAGACATCCACGACGTCTTTAGGAGTAATCCTTAATCCAAGGAGAACAAAGGGAAGAAGAGCAAATCAATCGGAGTCCTTGCAAAAGGACTAAAATATTGCTTTGAGGGTATGATGAAAACGTTCATCCATTCAGTTGGAAACAGGGTTGTAGACAGTTGTCTGATATAGGATGAATGCCAGGAGATTTACTAATGATGTCCACAATTGAGAGGTGAAGGGGGTACCCCTGCCAGAAGTAATATGCTTGTGAATATCAAATCTCACCATCTATCCTGAAAATAAGGCAAATTTACACGAGGAGAAAGCTGCAGTTTCCATGGGAAAGGTTTCAAGCTAATAAGTGGAGCTGCCAATGACGGTAAAATGGTAATAGTGTCCTTGTGATGTATGTAGGTAGGGGACCTACTACGCCGATGTGTTTGTGGGCTAACTGGGGTACAGGTTAAAGAAAGGTGCCTAGTCCTGAATCTGTGTCGATATACTTTTGAGGCTTGACATGAAGTACAGGACCGGACCCAATCCTTACCATCCGTAGTAATACAATGCTAAATAAATTTTCTCTTCAGTAACTGTGCAGTAGATCGGCGCAAGGCACGTGAAAGGCCATGAATGAAATCAAACACCTGTCAGTGCATGCAAGCACGTATTAAAGGTCTAGCTCTCCCAGTTCTCATGTTACAGAACACGGTGTTATTGGAGTCTTTGAGGGTGATGTCTTCCAAATGGAGGGATGTGCAGGTTCTCCTTGTTTGGTACTCAGAATCTTCTTGTTGGGCTTCTTCTAAGGCATTGTAATCTAATCCCAGATGAATGGCATCAGCAACCAGATTAACTTTCCTAGGAAGGTGTTGAAGGGCGCAATTGTATTAGCCATGACAGAGATATTTTGGCGCTGACAGGAGGACTAGGCAACTGAATGTTGTCTGAAGGAATGTACCAGATGCATGTGGTTTATGATAGTGGCAGAGGTCTTACATTCCAAGAAATGGTGAAAGATACATGCAGCCAGTGCACAGCCAGCAATTCACGGTCAAAGGCAGAGTATCTGGATTCCAAATTAGGCAGTTTTTACTAAAGAAGGCGAATGGGCCAGACAAGCCATTGACCATGGTCTCAAGTAGTGCACCAATAAGACGTCGCTGGCATTTGTGTAGAGAAGGAACGTGCCTATGGCGAAGGAAAAGAGCAGCTGCGGTTGACCAGGCCTTCATTGTGTTGCAGAGGGCTGCCTCTTGATGGGGATCATACTTCAGGTTTTTTGGCTCGCCCTTCAGGGAGGCGTAAAGGGAGCAATAGTGGTGGCAATAGCTGGCAGGATATGGTGAGAGTAATTGATCATGCCCAAAAATTCTTCACGTGCTTTGACAATCAAGGGAAGGTGGAAATTCTGAACATATGTTACCTTCTCAGGGAGGAGGAGGATTCCTTCAGGAGTGATGCGGTTCTGTAAGAATGATGCCATGTTGTCGCCAAGGGTACACTTGTCGTACTGGACTACAAGAGCTGCTCCTGCTTGGAGAAAAACACGAGTATTTCGTCCACTTAACATACATAGAAGGGTAGGTCCCCCAAGATGCTTTCCATGAAGTATTTTGGAGTGGCCCTGCATTACGAAGGCCAGGCAGTAATTGAAGGATTTTGTTCCCTAAGGGGAGGTGATGGCGATCTTGGGGATGTATTCTGGGATCACGGGTACCTGGTAATACACCTTCAGGAGGTTGAGCTTAGAGAAAACCTTCACTTTTTGCAAGTAAGAAGTCATGTCAGAAGTTCGGAAAGGGTAGTGATTTGGTTCTGAATGTTTCTTGAGGCAGCTGTAATCCCCGACGGTCGCAGAAAGCCTTCTTTCTTCAGAACGATGTTTAAGGGTGACGACTATGGGATTGAGACCTTTTTTGCTAGGCCCTTATTTTCCTTTAAGGTGAATACTTGTTAAGAGTCAACCAAACAATCCTGTACCAAACGCATAAATATGGCAAACACTGAGGGTTCCATCGTCTTGATATGGTGATAAATACCGTGTTTGGCCGCAGACGTAGGTGTTTGACAAACTTATGGACAGAAATCTTTCAGGTAAGACATGAGGAGGTGGGTGTAGGCACCCGCGGGTGCGCTAATTTGCAGAGCAAGGCTGGAAGGGGAGGGTTAGTGAATGAAATCAACCAGGAGATGGAAATATGACAGGAAATGAGAGGAAATCCGCACCAAGAAATGGCAATATTACATCAGCAATGAAAAACTTCGAATTATATTTGGTGCTTCTGAGGGATAATATTAGGGTTTCAAAACCATATGTCAGTATCTCAGATCAGTTGGCAGCTATCAGGTGGATGTTGGTAGACTCACAACGGCGTCCTGTAAAAGAAAAGGTTATTGACAGTGGAAGCCACCGCTGCAAGCGCTGGCTTACTTACAGTCTTTTTGGCCACTGACAACCATTACCACATATCTTTGCAGTTGCAGTAAATCTGGAGTTGTAGTTACATAGCTGAGGATGCTAGTCATCAGTAAGTGGGTGGATAGGTACTTCGTTGGGGCGTAAGCGAAGGTGGGTACATGTGGATGGTGGGCGGCTTAGTAGCCGCTCCTGTACATCACGGAGTGGGTGTCAGTGTTCTACCACATTCATATCAGCTTCCTCAGTGGGCTATTTTTCCCTGTTGGAGCCCTTGGGCTTATAGCCTCTTGCTTTTCCAACTAGGGTTATAGCTTGGCTAGTAATAATAATAATAATAATAATAATAATAATAATAATAATAATAATAATAAAATTTTCTCTTTGTCAGGGGTGGTGGCGGTGATGAAAGTTTTGATGGTGGTGAAGTGTCTGTCCATGATGGCTTCAACTATGTTCATGGTTTCCTTCATGGTTAAAATATTGGTATCAGGGACAGAAGCGTGTACAGGTTTTGTACGTGCCATACCTAAAGGGTACAAAGTAGATTCACCTTACAGGGAGAACCGGCTGCTGCAAGTTGCAGGCACCCCATGCTAGTCACTTCCCAGAGGACAAGGAAAGCCTCTTGGTCTCCCAATGGTTGTTGAAAGAGCTGAAAAAGTATGGCTCTACGGGCTGCTAGTTATGGTGAGTACTGCTCCAGGATGCTATTGCAGTGTTCTCTTGGTCACAGGGCAAATCTGACATTTCTTGTAAAGTTTCCTTGGGGATTGCCATGGAAACAGAGTCTGCTTTGGTACTTGAGCGTGTCATGCCCTTACTGCGAAACTGGACATTGGTAAGATGAAACCAGCCGAATGCCTCTGTACTGGTGAAGGGCGTTAGTTTCAGGGGTGTGAAGTTGACAGGAGTGAGTATCCAAGGGGGACATCCTCAGACAGTAGGTCACAGCAGTGAGGTGGAAGGTGGGAGGGAGCTGGTCACTCGTGTGGTTACCAATGTGTGAGGCATCAGTTAGGTGATAACTGGAAGGCCAGGCGAATGCAACTAAATTCTTTTAAACAGATATTGAGCTTAAATACCAGGACTTGGGAGCAGGAACTTCACAAAAAATTCAAATAAAATTCACCATGAGCTATCAACTTTATTCAAATTTGTTTATTACCAGGGACGTGAAGAACGAGTGATTAGATAAAAGTGCCAGTTAGGTGTTAAGTTTTTCTATCATTCCACTACATTTCACTTCTTATTGTACCCAGTGAAGGCATGTATTTCAATGCACGAAAGCTCTAGGCACAAAAGCAGTTTCCTATTTCCTGCTAGCTTCGGTAAATAATTTAGAGCTGTGAATAGTAGACTGTTACTAGCAAACTTAAAATTAAAGAAGGGCCACCCTTTTGGCTGATGTTTTTGACAGTAAACAGAGTAATGAAAAACTTGAACTTCCTCAATTTTGTTTTCCTGAGACTAAAGTAACTAGTTTAGCTTTTCGATTTTGTAAAATTAAAGCTCTGTTAATAGACCTTGATGTTTATGGAAGTGTACACCAAAGGGGTATTTTGTTTTTGTTTTTCATAAAGACTACAGATTTCTTGTTTTTTATAAAGACTGCAGATTTCTTAGCCCCAAAGTTAACTGTTAATTTGAGCACGTTAGTAAGAAGAGGAGCTTTTAGCACTTATTGGAGAATTGGTAATGTTACACCTCTCTGTGAATATGTTTGTGGTAGATCAAGGCCAACTGATTACCGCCTAATTTCCATAACTTCCATATTATCTAATATTTTTGAACGTCTTCTGGCAAAACCTCTTAAAAGGTTTGCTGAAGGTAATAATCTATTCCCTAGTTTGCAATATAGGTTTTGCAAAGGCCTTGGAGCATGTGATGCCCTTCTCAGAATCTCCAATGCTGTAGAAAAATCCGTTGATTGTGTTCAGGAAGTTTGTATGATTGCCCTTGATTTTAGTGCTGCCTTTGACTGTGTTGATCATGAGGCCCTTGTCTATAAACTCAAACAGTTGGGAGTGGGTGGATCATTGCTTAGCATTATTATTGATTTTTAAAATAATAGATCTCAATGAGTTGTTGTTGATGGGCACCATGGGGAGAATAGGAATTTGATATCTCTTGTTCCAAAGGGTAATGTTCTGGGTCATTTACTTTTCATATTATATACACATGACATGTGGTTTGGCCTAAAAAAAAAGCTTGTTGCATATGCGGATGATGTTAATATTTTTTCTTTTCATCAATTCCATCCCCTAAATGTAGATCTGGGGTTGCTGAATTCCTTAATAGAGATCTAGCTAAAATTAGTGCATGGAGTAAATTATGGGCTATGAAGTTGAATCCTAACAAAACCTAAGGTATAATTGTAAGTTGGTCAAGGCTAGAGAGTCCTTAACATCTGGATCTCGGTATTGATGATGTTTCTTTAACATTGTATGACTTTTACAGTTTTAGGTAAGATTTTCGACAGCAAATTTACTATTGAGAAACACATTAGGTCCAGGGCTTCTTCAATTGCACAAAAAATTGGCTTATTGAGAAAGTCTTTCAAGATTTTCGGTGATCAATCTATTCTGAAGAAGTGTTTTAATTCTTTTATTCTACCTTGTTTTGAGTATTGTTCTCCTGTCTGGTCTTCAGCTACTGATTCTTATCTTAATTTGTTGGACAAAAATTATGCATGTTGCATATAATTTTTCATAATTCTGACCCTCTTTTACATTCAGATCTTCCGGGACAATTCCATCCTGTTCATAGTATTAGGCAGGCAGTTAATTCTAATAGCCAGGACTTTCCTATCATGAGTGTCAATACTACACAGTATTACATAAGTTTTATTCCTGCTGTGACCAAGTTGTGTTATGATCTTCCTAATTGGATAGTGGAATCAGTAAAATTTCATAAGTTCAAAGGTGCAGCAAATATTTTTATGTCGAAGAGGCTGACATAAGTCTGTATATAGTTTATATATGATATATCGGTTTTGACATTGTGACTATTTGTAGAATGATTCCTTGTTAGTTTGTTCTCATCATTTATTTACTTCGTTATTTCCTTTATTCACTGGTTTATTTTACTCTGTTGGAGCCCTTGGGTTTATAGCATCTACTTTTTCCAACTAGTGTTGTAGCTTTGCTATTGGTAATAATAGTAATAATTATGGCTTGCTATGCCCCAACAAATCATTCCTCCGAAGAAAGGGAAGATGAATATTGTGAGGAACTGTAGTGTAATAGATATCCCAGAAAAAGATTTGAAAATTATGACTGCAGACTTCAATGCTAAAGTTGGAAGGAATAATCAAGGGATAGAGAATGTGATGTGTGTCGATGGTCTTGGCGAAGATACAAATGAAAATGGAGCACATTTCATAAGTTTCTGTTCAGCAAACATTCTTTATATTGGAGGTACTCTTTTTTTAACGCAAGATCATCCACATGTATGCACGGAATTCACCTTGTGGTAATAAAAAAAAATCAAATATATTACATTGCTATTAATAAAGAGGGAAGGGAGACTGAGAAATGTAAGAAGATATAGAGGTCCAGATATTGGTTGTGATCTTCACATCCTCGTTGCCACACTGTAATTAAAACTGAAAGCACCAGACAGAAAGGTAGATAGAATATATAAGTTTGATACAACTAAACTTTTATAAGAAGAGCACAGAGCAGCATTTGCAGTTTAATGTAGGAATCAATTTGCAGTTTTAGAGACTAAGAGATAAGGAGCAGATAGTTAATGAAGAATGGTGTGCTAATAAGAACATATATAAGTCAGTTGGTAGTGAAGTCTTAGGACATTCAGTTACAAGGAAAAAGCCGTGGATATCAAATGATACTTTTGATAATATAACAAGGAGAAAGAAAAACCAATATATTGTTGAACGTGTTCGAGGAGGTAATTCAAATTACAGAGTAGA
>NC_090741.1:131163677-131176177 GCF_036898095.1 Palaemon carinicauda | reverse complement strand
CTTATTCAGTCTTGTTCTGATAAGATAATTAGTCTGTATTAGTACAATCGAAATAATTTATGAAAACGGTTAATATATTGATGACATGTGGTTTTATTGTATTCTATTTCATTGGTTTATAAAAAAAATCAACAACTTACGGAAACTAATTCTCACTAACGTGAACATAGAACATTGTTTAATCTTATTATACGAATGACTTATGGCTAAATGCTTCTACAAATATGTGTATAAAAGCCAAGTAAAACATGATTATATGAAGGTGCAAGGAATGAGCAATAAGTACGAGTGTATCATAAAAGGAATCCTATTGAGAAAATAGAAAAGAACATAAATAATATCAGCAAATGTAAGGTGAATATTCCCTGCCGATGGTGATGACAAGAATTGTGTGCAAGTAAAGACCTCTGAACAGAGCTGTCAACGCACAGAATACATCGCTCTCCAAAATAGATGCGATCAAAATCCATTTACAGAGGATGGAGTGGTGTGGGGGATGCTGTCTGAATCCCAGTCCACGTTTTATCCAATAATGCCATATCAATCAACAGCGCCAAACTTTCCGTGCGTTATTTGACAAGGACTTTTTTCTTTCTTGTCTGATATTCAAATTCATGAATTTTCATGTTTCATATTATCGGGGGCCTTGAAATATTATTTGTCTTTAATTCCTATTAGCAACACTGAAAAACAATAAGGAACATTATGACAGAGAGGAAAACTAGTGAAGCGTTCGATCCCAGTTTGCGAGAGAAATCTATTTTATTTGATAATGGCATTGTTTTGATTTTCCTCCATATTCAGTCATTAGGCGTAATTCGAATTAAATATTATCAATAGTGTCACTTGGTGAGCCGGAAGTCGGGGAAAACTCGCTGGTAAGAGACAGATGTCTCGCCAGGTAAATCCTGAGTTGCAGTTAGCTGTTAGGTTTCGACATCTTTTGAGCTTCTGGTGTCATAGTTGGAAGCCGACTAGCCTTTCATTTGAAGGGGCCAGGGTTCGATCCTATTATGAGATAGAAATTTATACATATATATATATATAAATATATATGTATATATATATATATATATATATATATATATATATATATATATATATATATATATGTACATTGTGTTGGAATTTATTTTAATTTCAACCTTACTTATATTTAATAAAGAAAACAATTATATCAAAAACCAAAACGACTTACATTAAATAGTAAGTAGATCCACTAATAAAACTTTGTGACATTGCCCTACATTACCGTTTTCCCTAGACATGTCCTAAGATACAGAATAATATAGATCACTTATCACAAAGGTAGACGTTGATGTGTTCCAAAATAGTCGTAGTCTTGGAGTTTGAACGTTTAGTTTTGTTCAGCGTTAATATCCTATGAAGATGCCGACCTTTCCACTGAGTAGTTTTTATTGGAACTGTTCGCCGTGGCTGTGGTAACCTCGGAGGTAATTTACTTCATACCTTTGACAGGTACGTATTACGCAAGCGCGAACTTAAGGCCTGTTGGGCAATTACTAATTCAAGTCATTTAATTCATAAGTTTAATTTTATTATTCAATGTACTTATCATTAACGCTAATAGTTACTATACTAAGTAGCATTAAGTTATTTACTTTTTAATTTATTAAGAAAAATAGGTAAAGCTTCCAGTCAACCTAACGACCGAACGGCTATTCCCCACAGTCGGAAACAAATATCAATCCTTTCTCCATCCATCCATATACCAAAGGCACTTCCCCCAATTTTGGGGGGTAGCCGACATCAACAAGAAACAAAACAAAAAAGGGGACCTCTACTCTCTACGTTCCTCCAGCCTAACCAGGGACTCAACCGAGTTCAGCTGGTACTGCTAGGGTGCCACAGCTCAACCTCCCACATTTCCACCACAGATGAAGCTTCAAAATGCTGAATCCCCTACTGCTGCTACCTCCGCGGTCATCTAAGGCACCGGAGGAAGCAGCAGGGCCTACCGGAACTGTGTCACAATCGCTCGCCATTCATTCCTATTTCTAGCACGCTCTCTTGCCTCTCACACATCTATCCTCCTATCACCCAGAGCTTTCTTCACACCATCCATCCACCCAAACCTTGGCCTTCCTCTTGTACTTCTCCCATCAACTCTTGCATTCATCACCTTCTTTAGCAGACAGCCATTTTCCATTCTCTCAACATGGCCAAACCACCTCAACACATTCATATCCACTCTAGCCGCTAACTCATTTCTTACACCCGTTCTCACCCTCACCACTTCGTTCCTAACCCTATGTACTCGAGATACACCAGCCATACTCCTCAGACACTTCATCTCAAACACATTCAATTTCTGTCTCTCCATCACTTTCATTCCCCACAACTCCGATCCATACATCACAGTTGATACAATCACTTTCTCATATAGAACTCTCTTTACATTCATGCCCAACCCTCTATTTGTTACTACTCCCTTAACTGCCCCCAACACTTTGCAACCTTCATTCACTCTCTGACGTACATCTGCTTCCACTCCACCATTTGCTGCAACAACAGACCCCAAGTACTTAAACTGATCCACCTCCTCAAGTAACTCTCCATTGAACATGACATTCAACCTTGCACCACCTTCCCTTCTCGTACATCTCATAACCTTACTCTTACCCACATTAACTCTCAACTTCCTTCTCTCACACACCCTTCCAAATTCTGTCACTAGTCGGTCAAGCTTCTCTTCTGTGTCTGCTACCAGTACAGTATCATCGGCAAACAACAACTGATTTACCTCCCATTCAAGATCATTCTCGCCTACCAGTTTTAATCCTCTCATTCTCGCCTACCAGTTTTAATCCTCAATCCTTTCTGAATTAATTAATTAATTTGACGTTAACTCTATTCGTTATAAGGAAACAGTTGTTGAGAATCTTTTGGTTTCTAACACACTCCCCACAAAGGATTGTGATTATAGAATTGCAATGAATATCTTCATTAACCATACATTTTTTATTAAGGTCACCTTAATTCTGGCTACTCTGTTAAACAATTATTTCCAACAACGCTAAATAAAAAGTAAGGCTAAGTTACTTTATTACCATCCTCACGTTAATAAAAGTGTAGCATTTAAACTTTAGTCTTCACTTTATTTTAGGTGAAGCCTTTTATTTATATATTTACACCAATTTTAGCTTAGCTTAGTTTACTATAGGCTATCTCCTAATTTTACTTTTGTATATACGTATTTAGTTTTATGTACTTATTACCTAGAAATTATTTGCAATGCCCTTAATCCTTGTTTAAAGTTGGAGAATAAAGCATTTAATAAATTGTATCCTCACACTGAAAAAGTTTCGAGTGTGTACATTTTAGTCAAAATAAAAACTTAATTAATAGTAATTAAAGTAAATAATATACCGAAAAGCAGTATTTACAAATTATCTGAATTTTCCCTTTGCATTCTTTCAAATCTTTCGGTAGCCTTTCTCTTGGGTCTTACAGACCTTTTGCTTTGTTCAACGTGGATAGGTTCACGTTTATTTTTACTGCCTGTTTCTACCTCAATTTCCATTGAATTGTCTCTGGTTGGCCTTTCTCTTATAGTATGTGTCACTGAGAGTTCCATAGGATAAAGATTGCAAATAGATTGATATTCTATAT
Organism: Palaemon carinicauda; assembly: GCF_036898095.1. Classification (NCBI taxonomy): domain Eukaryota; kingdom Metazoa; phylum Arthropoda; class Malacostraca; order Decapoda; family Palaemonidae; genus Palaemon; species Palaemon carinicauda. Next base: position 131,172,544 of record NC_090741.1, on the reverse strand, counting down.
CTCCATTACCTTGCTTTAGTTTCACTGACCTGATATTATTGTCAAATCCTAATATTAATTGTAATACCTTACCCATCATCCAATATGGCCTAGGCTTATTAATGCTTCAATTAGGACAATGTCACCAACTTTAATTCTATTTTCCCACTTTGGTAAAAATTTCTACCATGTTCTCTCAAGCTTAAAAGATAATTTTCATACCACAATTTCTTGAAAATTTCAATAATTTCTTCTTGTATTTCTACAGTTCTCTCTAAAGAAGGTTAACTAGAATCATCCAACCAAACATCACTATCATCTTTTCTCAAAATGAGGGATGAATTACCATGCATTTTGATAAAGGAATTTGGAGTTATAAACTCTAAATTTTCTGATATCGATCTATATGTTAAAGGCCTGGGATTTATCGTTAATTGAATATTAGAAAGGGTAGTTAACAATTAAAGTAAGTTGATTTAGACCTTCCTATTACTTTATAAAGACAATTCTTTAATACCCTAATCAATCGCTCCCAAGCAGAACCAACCCTGGCTGAATATAAAGGTATTTTAATGTGTTTGATATTACAATTACTTAGTTCAGATTGAAATTCCTGCGACTCCAAAGACCTTAAGAATACTTCCACCCTTGAGAAAAGATTTAGCGTTGTTGCTGTACAGGTATTGTGGCATTGTGTATGTATTACTAAATCTTTGGAAAGCGAGAACAAAATTTTTAGTGGACATGTCTGGTAACAATTCAAAGTGCATAGCGCGCACGTTAAGAAAAGTGAAAACTAATATGAACATTTTTGTGGTCTTACCACTCAACTCATCCCTAATCCAAAGGTATCCAATGAAATCAATACCTACATGCTGAAAAGACTTGACTAAATTCATGTGGTGTTTCTGCATATCTGTAAACTTTGGGTATCTGTAAGCTAAGACATTATATTTCCTACATATATTACAGCTACTCCAGCTTAGTCTTTACTGCTGACCTACCCTTGGGAATCCAAAATCTCTGTTCCCTAAGGTAGTTTAATGTAGGTCCTATTCCTAAATGCTGTACCTTCAAATGACAATGCGTTATCAACAATGAGGTGAACCTATGCTCTTTATGAAGCAATACTGGGTTATGAACATCAAAGTCAAAGTACAAACATTTAGATATTCTTCCCCTAGACCTAATTATACCCTTTGAATCTAAAAATAGATTTAAATTGGACACTAGAGGAGCTATATTATTAGTAATATCGGCACTGCTTTGTAAAAAAATCTAATTCTACTGAAAAGTATTCTTTCTGTGCAGTTCTCACCCAATACTCTAACGCTTTCTTTTTAGGATCACCACCCTTTAATCTACTACAAAATTTGAACAAGTAACTGGTAATTCTTAACAATTGTTCATATTTTGACATTTTATTTATATTGAGAATACCAGCGTTTACTTTATTTATTTTCATAGTGCATACTGTACTTATTTTATACTTATAGTAAGGCGATAGGCTCAACAAAGGGTAAAGAGGCCACTTGTCAAAATCATTACTCAACCATTCTGGACCAATAAGTTAATTTACTTGAATATCTAGTATACGATAAACCTCTGGTGATCAGGTCAGCAGGAATTTCTTCTGTATTTACATAGTGATATAAGACAGGTAGTTTAAATAGCTTAGATATTTCAACTTTAAGACCATCTGCCTCAAGTACTCTATTTCTAACAAATTTAGATTTTGTTTTAGTTTCTCTGGTCGATAACCAATTTAAAACCACTTGGGCATCAACACAAATAATAATGAATTGAAAATTGAACATTTAAAAGCTAGAATTACTCCCATTAGTTCCAAAGTAGGGACACTATGTTCATTTCGCTTATTCAGTGGAGCTGTTTAGATTTGGAGAACAAATAAGAACTTTTATCATTTTGATTAAGCGCATACGCCACAAACCCCTAGGCCTCCACAGAGCTATCACAAAATATGTGAAGACCATATGAATCTAGTTCATTAAGGGACTCTCTAGCAAATTTAAGTTCAGATAACATTTCAAAATTTCTACTAATAATTTCCATTTCCCCACAAATGTTTTTAGGTAAATTTTGATCCCAACCAACATCTAATTTCCATATTTTTTTCATTAAAATTTTGCCTCTTATTGTTACAGGAAGGACTATATTCAAAGGATCAAATATTTTAGAAGTTTGTGACAATACTAATCTTTTTGTGTCTGCTTCTGGGTCTATTTTACAAGGCGCAAGACTAAAAGAATCATTATTTACGTTGAATCTATAACCCAATACATTTTCCTCTTCGTAAGAATGTTCAACAAGTCTATTATCAGACGCCATTTCTTCTCTCAACTCTACACAATTGGAGTTCCGGGACCTTAAAATAAAGCCCCCTTGTTCCATCCTATCATGAGCTTGCTTGTACATATTTTTCATTTCTTCAATGTTATTACCAGTTATAAGAAGATTGTCTACATAAAAGTTATTGGTTAATATTTCTTTACACTTATCATCAAGATAACTTTCTGCGTGATGTTTCATTACAAAATTTAATATAAAAGGTGAAGAGGTGTAACCAAAAACTATTGTTTTGTAGCGATAAGATATTAATTTATTTCCCCGTTTCCAAAAGAAACGAAATCTATTTTTATCAACTTAATTTTTTAATTTAATCATCAAAAAAGCTTGTTTAACGTCGCTCAACATTACATATTTATTAGTTCTAAAGTAAAAGAGCAAATTCAATATTGAGCCCATTAAATCTATCCCAGGATAAGCTGCTTCATTAAGTGAAGGCAATTCCCTGTAAGTTTTTGAAGAACAGTTGAATACTGGCCTGATTTTTTGTGGTAGCTTGCTCTTCTAATTTTATAACTGGTATATGTGGAATCCATACATACTTATGATAGTCAGAAGGACTTACTTCAATTTCCTTAATTATACCATCCTGGAGTTGTTTATCAAAAACTTCCTGGCACTTGTCAATGAGACCCTTTTTACCAAGATACTCTACTGTTCGGTCTAATACCTAAGTGAAACAAAATGATTAGATGGGACGCTGTCAATTTTATCAGTATACCAGGACAATTTTACATGATGAAATCCTTTTTCAAAAGAGATCCCCCCTCTAAATCTGTCAATTTGTTCTTTATCAAAGGAGACCAATTCTTTTTCAAACTTTTTTATTCCCAAGGATTCAAGACTAAAAAGCTGTTCAAGTCCATTGTCTACCTCACTGTCTTCTAATATATGCTCTAATGGATTGAAATACGATTTTAGAGGACCCATTACTAAATTTACCACGCTTTTTGTTTTAACATTCAGTGTGTTCTTATTAATTAAGGAGTCCATAACAGCTCTACTTTCTGCCTCGTCCAAAAAGTTGAACACATTACCAACAGGAGCTACTCTATTATTTACGACTAAACAAGTCCCACCTAACATTCTAGTCCAAGCTACCGAAGGTAAAAACATGTCAACCTTCACACTTTCATGGTTTCTGTGGTCACAAAAAGTCTCATCCAATAAAGCAATATTATTTTTTTAAAATTTATTTATAATTTGATTCATGCCAGGCACTTCAAAGTTTATATTTAGCGATTTGTCAACTAATAAAGGTATGAATATTAAATTATTGTTTATATTTATTCCAGTGGACATTTGCTTGAAGCCCTTAGTTTCTTGCCCTATATATGTGCTTACATCACATTCCAATGCATATAACACCTCTACATCCTGACAAAGATCTTTAGCGGCAGATTCGGAAATATATGACCGCTGACTACCAGTGTCAAACAGACATCTGACTTTCCTAGCACTTTTTCCATTTCTTAAATACAAAGTCATAGTATGTAAAATGTGAGACGCATCAAAACTTATTTGAGCAAAACATAACCTTACCTTAGTTTTAGTAGTTAGCTCGGCTTTATTCAAAGAAGGGCACAAAGGAGTTATATGTTCCTTCTTTCTACACAAAAGACATTCAAACCTTAACTTATTTTGTTTCCCGTAACATTTATTGTCTTCATGCCCTGAACCAGCGCATCTAGTGCATAGTGAAAGCTCCCTCAGTCTGGCCACTTTATCATTATAATGATTAAAGTTGACACATTTTCCCAAAGTATGGCCTTCAGCTGCACAAAATTTACAAATTAATTTAGTTACTTTATTTGCAAATTTAAAATTTTGAATCGTACTTACACCTACCTTATTTTCTCTAGGTTTAAATGAACTGCTAGAACTAGGTTTACTAGAGGTTTTAGTGAAGGTCTTTTTCCTATTGGAAACAGTTTTAGATAAAGTTTTGATAATTGCATTATAATTAGAAAGAATGTCAGATATAATAGGATAACTGGTATCTAATTTGTGAACCAACGCTCTCTTTACTGGTATGGGGAGTTTATTAAATACTATATGACTCACAAATTTATGCCCAGAGGACCCCACTTCCAATAAATCAATATTATGCTTTCAATTCATGCAAATATGATTTGATTTGGTCGAGGTAAACTTTCACACACGAGAATTCTTGATCATATTCAGCACTTGGAGCAGCACTCAAAATGCTCTTAAAAGTCTCGTCAATAATGTAATTTACGTCAAGGAATTCTTCTTTTAAAATTTCAATTGCCAAGTGGTAGTTACGGTGAGAAATAGTCATATGCTTAACTACCTTCAAGTCATAGCCCCTAAGGTACCCATGTAAATATATTTGTTTGGCAGAATCGGACAGATTTCTTTCTGGACCCAATGACATTATTAAATTGATTAAGAAATGAATTGAAAGCAAATTCATCTTTCTCCTCACCACTAAAGATTCCACATTCTAAAGGAGGGGGTTTCCCATCAGACATTCATTCTAGACATCATTTCTAAAACTTTATCGGCAGATAAGTTGCCAGAAGCCCCACTTGACTCACTTATGTATTGTTCATATTGGTTGAGCCCTATACTGACATGAATGCTGTATTCTGCCTGACTATCTAACGCCTCATTATAATATTGTTCATTACTTCATGTGTCTCCAAAACATTAATTTCTTTATCAAAGTGTTTAACCTGCTCGATCTCTTTTTCGATGACAGTTATTTGACTCTTACAAAAGGAAGAAGTTAATCTATTATCACCATGAAGCTCCGTTAGCTTCCTTAAGTGAATAGTTATTTTCTGTTTGTGTATTCCCCACATCCTCCTTAAGAATGATATAATATTCATAGGGTCAACAAACTCTTTCTCTTTATCAGACATGATTACTTATATAATTAATAGATTTAATATCAATAGCCTGCAAATATTTAAAAGATAACAGCCCACCTAAAGTTATCGATGCTTAAGGGTTACCGAGTACATTATATATGAACACGAAATAGATTATAATACATAATATATGTTACTAATTACGTCGCACGAGTTCCATACTGGATACCATTCGAAATGCCGAGCGACAGTAAGCCAGTTAGCCGTTTCTATAAAATCACTTATTTAACCGAACGATAAACACATCGAATTTACCTCCGGAATATTATATGGAATGCATCGACAATTTTGGAATTATGTTGGAATTTATTTTAATTTCAACCTTACTTATATTTAATAAACAAAACAATTATTCAAAAACCAAAACAACTTACATTAAAAGGTAGATCCACAAATAAAACTTTGTGACATTGCCCTACATTACCCTTTTCCCTAGACATGTCCTAAGATACAGAATAATATAGATCACTTATCACAAAGGTAGACGTTGACGTGTTCCAAAATAGTCGTAGTCTTGGAGTTTGAACGTTTAGTTTTGTTCAGCGTTAATATCCTATGAAGATGCCGACCTTTCCACTGAGTACTTTTTATTGGAACTGTTCGCTGTGGCTGTGGTAACCTCGGAGGTAATTTATTTCTTACCTTTGACAGGTAAATATTACGCACGCGCGAACTTAAGGCCTATTAGGCAATTACTAATTTAAGTTATCTAATTCATAAGTTTAATTTTATTATTCATTTTACTTATCATTAACGCTAATAGTTACCATACTAAGTAGCATTAAGTTATTTACTTTTAATTTATTAAGAAAAAATAGGTAAAGCTTAGAGTCAAGCTAACGACCGAACGGCTATTCCCCACAGTCGGAAACAAATATCAATCCTTTCTGATTGAATTAATTAATTTAACGTTAACTGTATTTTTTATAAGGTAACAGTTGTTGATAATCTTTTAGTATCTAACAATATATATATATATATATATATATATATATATATATATATATATATATATATATATATATATATATATATATATATATATATATATATATATATATATATATATATATATATATATATATATATATATATATATATATATATATATATATATATATATATATATATATACTGGCGGTTTCTTTAGGAGGACTTGTGGGTCCTGTTAGGTTCGTTTGAAGTTCTCCAAATAGAATGATGTGGCTAGTTCTCTGGCCAAGGGATGAGTAAAGAATTTGAGACGGTGCTGCAGATTTGATTCAAGAGATATGGGCTACACGAAAAACACGACTACAAACTGGTATATTTCTGTTCTTTGTAAAGCTGGGTCCACGAATTAGACGAACCAGCAAAAGTCCCGATGATCAGGGTTTATCAAGATACGCAGGATGGCCTTGAAGATATCGTCCAGGAGGACAATTTCATGCAGGCGAGTAGTGAGGTTTTTTCTACATAGAGAGAGAGGTGATTAATAATTCATCAAATAAGGATATGTGGGTTGAGCCATTAAAGACGATTTGTAAAGGTGTAATTTTGGATTATTTATGCTGGGTGATTTGGCACGTAATTGTGAGCTCCCTGCACGGGCGGTCCTGGTTAATTGAACCCAAGGTCCTTATACTCTCAAAGTATCTGGTCATATTGTTGGCGCGCCATGTGTTGACGAACTAATGTGTTTCTGAATGCGAGGAATTAGGCGAAGTCCCTGTTTTAACCTACAGTGGCTGTTTAGTAAATTAATTTCAGTAATAGATATACTAGGAATGTTCCTGGATACAGATAAGTAATTACGTTTTAATGAAGGCGTCCAATTTCTGATAAGGAATTCAAAAGAAAAAGAAAAGTTGATATTTTTTTCTTCTAAATTTAGGTTCTGAACTCAACTAATGGGATAACGATATATATATATATATATATATATATATATATATATATATATATATATATATATATATATATATATATATATATATATATATATATATATATATATATATATATATATATATATATATATATATATATATATATATATATATATATATATATATATATATATATATATATATATATATATATATATATATATATATATATATATATATATATATATATATATATAGAAGATCTTCACTAATGTCTATAAAAAGAAACTAATAGGCTATTACATACCAAAAGTAAGCCAAATTCACTTCAACAAAAATATATCATTTGACAATGTGTATTCTAAATATATTGAGACATTGTCTTCATAGTCATTTGTAAAAGATAAAAGTCTCTTTTGCATGCATACTGGATGCCTCACAACGAAATAAAAACGATAAGAAAGAGAGACTAAACTGCCTCTCACTACTAAAAGATATGCATAGTTAAGTATACCGTAACTGTTACCAAATGTTATTGAAGTAACACCATAGAAAAAGGGGAAATGAAAAAAAAATTAATATAAAAATCAGGAGAGGTCAAAGAAGTTAAGGAAAGTTGAAAGTTACATCACAGGGAACTTGGGAGGCGATACGGAGGAGTTGGTGAAAAAAAACCCTGAAGTTGAGAAAGATAGAAGGTTTCAAAAGTGGCCTTGAATCTGAGGAAGAAATTTTTCATTTACAGGCAGAGAGAGAGAGAGAGAGAGAGAGAGAGAGAGAGAGAGAGAGAGAGAGAGAGAGAGAGAGAGAGAGAGAGAGATTGTCTGGAGGAGACATCGACAATTATTGCGTGAAAGAGAAATAGAGTGAACAATGAATGAATGATGGACAAGAAGCGCCTGTGTAACATTAGTGACAAAAACTTTTCCACACGAAAATATTGGAGAGACTCCTGTCATATAACTTTCTGATCAGAGACTTTCATATTCTCTTCCAGGCTAAAGTTGGAAGACTAGTTTCATATAAATCCCAACATTTCTAAATTCAGCAGGATTTATGAAACTTGAACTAACTGTATGTGTGACTTCAGGAGCCATTGTAAAAAAAGAAAAAAAAAAGAAAAAAAAGAGTGTTTCTGCCTTATTTGAAAGTTCATGCTCATCTCAAACCTAACTACATTATACTTATTGCACAGAAGTGTATATTTATACAATACATCTTTTTAAATATTGAATATTCTCCAGTAGGAAACCAATGTCAACAATGTTTGTCAAATAGTACTTAATGCAGCTGCTGGAATCAGGAAGTAATTGAAGTTCATATAAATAATACAACATTCTATTATCTATGTATAAGGTTTTACAGCTGAATGGCTTAAAAGCTAGAAAAAAAAATGGTTTTATCAGTGTTCAAAAGAATTTATTACAGCTGACAGAATCCTGATTTAAGTTGATCGTTGCCCTCCTTCATCAAAGGTGTTCTTTTTTTTTTTAAAGCATCATAAGCCAAGACAGTTATGGCAGCGAAAATATCGACGCTAGAACACCTTTATTTATCGATTTGCTATATTCAAAGAAAAGCTACTGCAACAAACGGGATCTTGACTTAAAAAAAAAGACGAAAAAAAACACAATACATCAGCAGAAAACCAGTCTTAATCATGTTTCCCAAAAAAATTCGTTAAAGCTGAATTGATTATGATTTAATAAAAATAAAGTAAAAACGCATTCTTGAAATTATACTGATTCTGATTAGT
>NC_090741.1:131146177-131148677 GCF_036898095.1 Palaemon carinicauda | reverse complement strand
GATCTAGATGTCATTCTGAAACAAGAACTTAAAGTAAATGAAAATAAAATTGTTCAATCTGTATCAAAAGTTCCAAAGAAAAATAAAAATCTTGAAACATCTAAAGTAGAGAAGGCTTTGGAATTAGTAAATTTGAGCAAAGTAAAGTTTCAGCAGTTGCAGAGTAATGATCCTAGCCTTACGACATACTGGAAAAGAGTAGAAAATCCATCGGACAACCCCAAGACTCCTTATTTTTATACTGATCACGGCTTACTCTTCAGGCATTTTAGATCTTCTAAAGCACCAGTAACTTCCACGTGGCCTGACTGTCATCAGCTTGTCTTACCAGCAACCCTTGTACCACCACTTCTAGATTTGGCTCACACCCCTGAATCCCATCTAGGAGTTAATAAAACCTATCACAGAGTTTTACAGGACTTCTTCTGGCCAGGCATAATGTCCTGTCATCAATGCCAGGTCAAAGGTAGGCCCAACGAGAGTATTATTCCTGCACCTTTGCAGCCCATCTCGGTACCAAAACAACCTTTTGAGAAAATAATTATTGACTGTGTAGGACCTATGCCTAAAACTCGGAAAGGTAACGAGTACTTGCTAACTGTTTTGTGTCCTACTACTAGATATCCCATTGCCATGCCTATTAAGAACATTAATGCCAAAACCATCATTGGTCAGCTTGTTAAAGTGTTCACAACCTTTGGATTTCCTAAGATTCTCCAATGTGACAGAGGTACTATTTTTACCAGTAAGCTATTCAAACAAAGTATGCAAGAGTTTATTATTCACAATGTCTATGCTTCTCCATATCATCCACAGACAAATGGAGCTTTTGAAAGGGTACACCAGACCATAAAAAATCTTCTACGTAAGTACATGGTGGAGACTGCCCTATCATGGGATGCAAATTTAGACCTCCTTATGTATATGCTACGCAGTGTACCTAATGATTCCACTGGTGTATCCCCCTTCGAACTTATGTTTGGCAGGAAACCACGAACAACGCTAAGAGAAAATGTCCAACCTTTACAACAGGAAAACAAAGCTGCGAGAATTCAACATTGGCGACCAGGTACTGGTTTATCATCCTATACCAGGTGCACCCTTAAGAGAGAAATTTATGGGACCCTATACCATCATCAGTAGACCTTCCAAATTAAACTATATAATCTCCACACCTGACCGACGACGTCCTACTCAAATGGTACATGTTAATCTTATAAAACCATATCATGCACCTGCTAACGTGGTAAGTCACATCTCTTCTCAAACGGTTTCTGTTGATACCACAGTTCAGTTAAAAAACCAGGAGGTAGATGAAGAAACTCCTTCAGAGGATAATCTTGTATCATGGAAGGATCTTCTCAACAGCCAAGTATTAGAATCCTTGCCAAGTTATCTTGCAAAAATCCCACCTAATCATCGTAAAACTTTAACTAAGTTATTGCTGGAGTATTCAGATGTTTGTTCAGATGTATTAAAAGTCAGTGACACAATTAAGCATGATATAATTTTAGAGCCAGGAACTACACCCAAAAGACAGCCATATTATAGAGTAGTTGGTATCAGTCTGGAATCTCTAAGAAAGGAGGTTCAATACTTATTAGATAATAATTTAGCTTAACCCAGTACGTCACCTTGGGCTTCACCGCGCATTTTAGTACCCAAAGCCAATGGTCAACTACGGCTATGCACAGATTACCGCAAATTAAACAAAGTCACCATTAAAGACTCATTTCCTCTACCTCGAATTAATGATATCTTGGACATCATAGGGAAGGCAAAAATCCTAACACAAATAGATTTGATGAAAGGTTACTATCAAGTTCCATTAACTGAAAAGGCAAAAGAAATTTCTGCCTTTACCACCCCATTTGGTTTATTTTCTTATACAGTGTTATCTTTCGGACTAATTCTCCTGCTACCTTTTAGAGAATGATGAGTAATATTATCACAGGCTTGCCTAACACCTACGTGTACTTGGATGATGTGATCATTGCCAGTGAGAATTGGGACGAACATCTACATCTTCTAAGGCAGCTACTCAAACGGTTCCACAAAGCCAAGATAACCATTAATTTAGTAAAGAGCATATTTGGAAGAGCTGAAGTAACTTATTTAGGTCATCGCATCGGCAACTGTCACATCGCCCCGAAAGAAGCCAATATCCTAAGTATAAAGCAATTTCCTATTCCTTCTAACAAAAAAGAGTTAAAGACCTTCCTTGGTATGATATCTTACTATTCAAGATTTGTAAGAGATTTCTCTTCATTTGCTGCCCCATTTTATAAATTAACATCATCAAAAGTAACTTTTTCCTGGACTCCAGAAATAAATACAATCTTTCAAAAATTAAAACATATTCTAATATGTAAACGCATACTCAAGGCTCCTGACTTTAAGAAAGATTTTTGTCTCCAAGTAGATGCCAGTGCTACCGGCTATGGAGCAGTCCTGCTGCAATCATCCACTCCCATAATTCAAGATGAGGACATAACTCTAG
>NC_090741.1:131123800-131145677 GCF_036898095.1 Palaemon carinicauda | reverse complement strand
TTATATATATATATATATATATATATATATATAATATATATATTATATATATATATATATATATATATATAATATATATATATATATATATATATATATATATATATATATAATATAATAGTCAGATATTACATGTTTAAAAACACATGACGTAATGCGTCATTGTGGAAGAAGAAGCTAGCGTGAGATTTGCGTAGTCAGACAAGATCATAACACGATGCGTTTTGCAGGTCTCAGCAATGTAACATTTTTATGAAGCATAAACACAAATACATACCGGTGTGAAAGATTTGTGTCGCCACCGGATGCAGGTGTCTTCCTAGATTAATGTAGAGTTTACATTAAGTGTTTAAATGCTGAGATAACTAAATATACGAGATTAGTGAAATCGATATTTTACCCAGTTCTCATCAATATTTCAACTGGATTGGTCATCCGACCAAACTAGCTATACTCCTGTGATGGTTATGTTAACACTGTTGTTTTTTAAGAAATAAACCATTTTAAAGTAAACTGGATTGACTTTACTTCAAGACTCAACACCCCAACAAAACATACTCAATGTGTGTTAATAACAATAGCACACAAATAAATGGTGGCAGCGATAAAACTCTAAGAATCAGAGATAGATCTTCAAGAAATCAACAATAAAACTCTAAGAATTAGAGAAAGATCTTCAAGAAAACAATAATAAAACTCTAAAACCAGAGAAATATCTTCAAGAAATCAACAGTAATGAATCTACAATTTTGACTAAGTATCATAGTCCATCGAAGAAGAAAACATTTAATGAATGTTATACATACAAACTGATGAACTGGATCTTCAATCAACATCCTAGGAAACCCAAGGATTGACGTTCAACGCTTATAAAACATATCCAGGAAGCACTACATTCAACGGAAATCGGACCGAATACATTCACCCAAACATCAAGAGAGAGAGAGGAAATCGGACCGAAAACAACCCGCCAAACATCAAGAGAGAGAGAGAGGATATGACGACATCACACAAAACCATATAAAGCTTAAGTACCATTTTCTTATTCATTTCAGTATTGAGCAGTGAAGTGTAGTTATCACGAGTCGTTAGTCGATTATTGCTGGGGGTGAGGGGTTTGCTAATCTTTTATTTTCCTTTCATTAAAGGGAACTGTGTTCAACTCCGAATTCTTATCTAGAATTTTTTCTCTCTTTGTGCTAATTCCGTTTTCTTTCAGAAATTCTCGGGAAATATCTTTGTGTTCCGTTTTCTTTCAGAAATTTTCGGGAAATATCTTTGGGTTCCGTTTTCTTTCAAAAATTCTTGGGAAATGTCTTGGGATTAGTAGCATTGTTTTGGGGAATTTTGTTATAATCTTTATCATTGAGTGCTTATGCGTTTACGCAGTGGACGTCTGTATTCAAATAGATATTTTGATAGAATTGCAAGGCGTCGAAGAGATAGAAAAAGAAATACCGTAATCATGACGCCCCCTGTGAGCCGCACCCCTGGACCTAGTGGCGTAGGACAAATTAATCCTCTCCCGATTGTGAGGCTTGTAAATGCCAGGTCAGCAATCCTTCCTTTTCATGGTCGGGTTAATGGGTTCTTGCCTCAAAATGTGGAGACATGGATTTCATCCGTCGATGCCCATTTAAATGCCAAAGGGGGATGCGAGTGCGTATTTAAGAGGTGTTTCATTTCAAGAAGCAGTTACCTGGGATGATTTCAAAGTTAGGTTACGCGCGGCCTATGGGGGTGAAGAAGCCTTGGATGTAGTATTAACGTTAAGAAATACACTTAATCAAGCCACTATGACTCGGCTTAATGTTATTGAGAGAGCAGCTCTCATAGCTAATAGGCTTAATGAATATCAAGATATTTTAGGTAATTCCACTTGGGTTACTAGAGATAACATCTCCGTGAAAATTTTTTTACGATTAATGTATTTAACTTGCATGACACTTATGTTGCCTGAAGCTTTAGTGCGGTGTTTTGATAAAAAGTTAACGCCTGCAAGTACGGAATTGGATGTATATAAACAGATAAAGAAACACATGTCTAAGTGACCTGACCTTGATCCCGTGTTAACTCAAGTTTTTGCAAAAAATGAAACAAAGCCACAAGAAGTAAATGTAGTTAATAATAGTCAGGTTGCGGGAATGACGTGTTATAATTGCAAACGTCAAGGTCACTTGATCGCAGACTGCAAAACGAGATTCTGTTCGGTAAATAATAGTTTGACTCATTCATATAGTCAGTGCTACTCGCGTAAGACACAACAGAATCCAAGAAATACACAGTCAATTCCACAGTCAGTTCCATATGGAAATACAAAGAAAAATCCTCATTTTAATAATAAGAAGAAACAGCCAAACGTCAATGTACTTCAGAATCCGAAACAAACAAACACTTCTTCGAATAACGTGCAGCGCAAAGCAAATACCACATAATTAACTCCAGTGGGGAAGAGAGTGATGTTGGGTCAAGGTCATTCATGTCAACATCAGTAGTATTGAATAATCAATTTAATGTTTTATCAGATCATATTGAGGCAATAGATTTTCCTATGATACACACGGCCGAATTAAGTAGAACAGTGCATGCTCCCGTAGATTTGCAACGAATTCATACAATAATAAGCCAAAATGAGTTACGACCAACATCATATGCTGTAAATTTAGAACACAAATCCTTTACGTTATTTTTTGACTCTGGTAGTCCACGTAATATCATGGATTTGAGGACACATCATTTGTTGTTTTCGAACTTTCCGATAGAAAAATTCGGAGTGAGACTCTCGGGTATAGGAAATAATGAATTAAATGTAATAGGCATAACTCATGTTCAGTTCAAGGTCGGTAAGCGCACGTTTGCCGATACATTTGTTGTTGTACAAAACACTGATATGTATCCAGCTGTAATTATAGGATACCCATCTATAGGAAATCAAAACATTATCTTAGCCCCTGCCAAGCACGGCGTGTATATCAAAGGAAAATTCTATAAGTCTTCTTATACCTTAAAATCAGTTTTGGATAAAAAGGAGACGACAAATGTAACCGTAACGTACGTTGAAGAACCAATAACTTGTCTCACTAATAAAGAAATAATATATGCGACCCAGCAGAATTCTCGTTCACCCGTAATATCATCTTGCACGCAATCTATCGAGCCAAACGTACCTTCGAATTTAATAGTGCAAATAAAGAAAACATTACCGGGATCTGAAATATCAATCCTTTCCGACACTTTTAAAACTAACGGACTGTCTGTCAAACAAGCTATTTATACATTAGGCTCACATCAACAATGTAATATTGAAGTCTGTAATCATTTAAATAACACTTTAGTAATTCACAAAAATCAACATATCTTGGATGTAGAAGTTTATAAACATCGTATTCTTACCGTTGCTGAAATCAATCACGCTCAACCAGTTGCGTATGAATCCCTTTTGCAATCTATTAAAAATAAAATCAATAAAGACATTCAAGACGAAGAAATTCAGCAGAAAACTTTTGGACTTTTAACTAAATATCGTGATGTTTTTTTCCACTACGAATGGATCCTTAGGAAAAACAGATGTGATCGAGCATCAAATAAGGTTAAAGGACAAGCAGAAAATTATCTATGTACACTCGTACAGACTCCCTATGAAATTCCAGAATGAAATAAATGATGAAGTAGGTAAAATGCTAGAAGGAGTCATTAGGAAATCAAACAGCC
This sequence comes from Palaemon carinicauda, assembly GCF_036898095.1. NCBI lineage: Eukaryota > Metazoa > Arthropoda > Malacostraca > Decapoda > Palaemonidae > Palaemon > Palaemon carinicauda. The sequence goes on along the minus strand of NC_090741.1, from coordinate 131,141,966 downwards.
CTTATAATTTTCCATTGATAGTTGTACAGAAAAAAGATCGAACATGGCGTATCTGCTTAGACTTCCATCGTCTAAACGAGGAAACGATCCCTGATCGATTCCCAGTGCCATGTACTGACGATATTTTGTCTTTGTTAGGTCAGAATAAATATTTTACCAGTTTGGAATTACTTAAAGGTTTTCACCAGATATCATTAGAAGAAGATAGTATCCCGTACACAGCCTTCAGCACAGCCAGGGGACATTATGAATTTTTACGGATTCCTTTTGGTTTACGTTGTGCTCCCATAATATTTACAAGAATGATTAACATAATGTTTGGAGACTTGCTAGGGGATATATTGCATGCCTATATGGACGACCTTGTAATCTTTTCCAACACCTTAGAAGAACATCTACGTAAGTTAGAACTAGTACTACAGAGATTAAGACAACACAACTTAAGGGTAAAGATTAGTAAGTGTGAATTTTTCAAAACAGAATTAATATATTATATATTTAGGTTTCATGGTGTCAAGCCAAGGTCTTAAAGTAGTCCATGATAAGGTATCGGCTATCCGTAATTTCCCATACCTACTAATGTTGAGGGAATACAGCAATTTCTGGGTTGTAGTGGATATTACAGGCGTTTTATACAGAACTATTCAATAATAGCCGCTCCTTTAACTGATCTTATGAAGAAGGGCGTAGATTTCATATGGTCTGAGCATCATCAACAGGCGTTTAATACCTTGAAAGGTGAACTGTGTAGTTCTCCTATCTTAAAATTTCCTGACTTTGGTAAGGAATTCTTCATTACAACAGACGCCTCAGACTTAGGAGTAGGTGGGGTATTGCTTCAGAATATGATAAACAATTTTTCTCGATAGCTTTTTATTCTCGAAAACTGAGAACTTCCGAAAGTAAGTATGCAGTAATAAACAAGGAAGGGCTAGCTATTGTTAATTCACTAGTGCATTTTAAGTTCATAATATACGGTTATCCCGTTAAGGTTCTTACTGAACATAAACCACTAACCGAGTTCTTTAAAGGCTTCAACCATAGCCCTAAACAAACTCTGTGGCATTTGATCATTCAAGACTTTGGCGCGAGAATCGGGTATTTACCTGGGAAAGCAAATATCATTGCGGATGCGTTATCACGCAACCCCGTGTCATCTTGTACGGAACCTTTAGCTGAATTAATAGATATATCAACATCCATGCCTATTGTGAAAACGATATCTGAACAAAAAGATTTGGGCTGGTGCGGTGAATTATTACAGACTGAGCAAAGAAAAGATCATAAATTAGAAACAATTATAAATGCTTTAAAAGGCAATCATAAGGAAAAGGGATATATAAAGTATAAACAGCAGAATTATATAATCAAAGATAATATTCTGTGTAGGACCGTGACAAGGAAAACCTGCAATACACCATATGTAACTAACGACCAGGTAGTGGTACCAATCTCACTTATTTCCACTGTCCTGAATTGGTTGCATGCAAATCCATTACATGGACACCCGGGGTTCTCATTAATATTACAGAAAGCCAAATCATTGTTTTATTGGCATACAATGCTTACAGATATAAAAAAACACATAGCTAATTGTCGCACATGTCAGGAAAACAAAGGGCATACGAAAACACCTCTCAGTCTAGGGGCTTATCCCGAGCCCAATAAAACCTTTGAAAGAGTACATTTAGATTTGTTAACAGGATTTTACGAGTCAGACAGAGGAAATAAGCACCTCTTAGTAATTGTAGACGCTTTAACTCGATATACAGAACTAATAGCGCTTAAAACTAAAATTGTGATTGAATGCGCTAGGAAGTTTTACGAGTGTTACATTTGTAAACATGGAATTCCACACATGATAATCTCAGACTCAGATGGAGAATTTGATAATCACTTTCTTACCTCATTGTGTGAATTCCTTAGCATAAAGAAAATAAATACCATGATATATCACCCAGTGTCGAATAGGCTAGTGGAAAGAGCAAATAGGAAGGTTTTAAATATATTAAGAGTAACAATAGGGGGATCAGACCCCAACTGGGATATTGCAATACCTGCGGTACTGAGTACTCTGAATCATTCATATCATATATCAATTAGAATGTCACTGCATGAAGCATTGTATGGTACCCCATTTAGAACGCCTTTCCATGTACTAACGCCTACAACTAATCTATCAAATCCTTTAAAAGAATGTATAAATGCAAGCAAAAGTCGTTTTGATATCCTTCGAAAGAATTTAGAAGAATCACATATCATAATGAAAAGGAATCATGATAAAATAGTGAATCCAACTAAAACATATATCGTGGGTGATAATGTATACATACAGGTAAATGTACGTAAAGGACTCAATTATATACTAACACCTAAGTTTGAAGGCCCATTTAACATTTTGGAAACATTAACGGCCAATAGGTTTAGAGTTCAAAACGTATCCCAACCCACTGATGAGAGAATCGTACCATTGGCTCACATAAGAAATAAAAAAAAAACAAAGAGAGAGGGAAAGAAGTGAGGGAAAGATTTTTATTTTGTATGTTAAAAGTTTTCTTCTTAATACAGGAGTAATTACATATATTTTTCTCGTTACAGGTTTCCAAGATGAATTTTTTGTTGTTGGGAGTGATATTGTTCGTTCAGACATTTTTCTCGTGTGGGATGAGCTCTAAAACTAAAAGTATAGATTTTAAATATGGCACTATAGTTGAAAGACAAGAAGACGTTTTTATTACATCAAGTAACGTAGTTGTAGAAGTGCATAGGCAAGCAATTTTTCTTCCAGAGAATGACGTCACTAGCTTAAAAAGCGCCATTTCAAGGTTTGCTGTCTCATTAGATGAGTTGCATAGAAGACATTTTCATTTGACTACAGAGAGTTCTCTTGGATCGACACTAAAAGTTGCAGAGATGCTATCTGATGACTTGCAAAATAAGACTTACGAGACAGAATCTTTGGCTCGTGACCTTTTGATGTGGACTGTAGGACATGAATATAAAGAGAGACGTAACCCGTTTATTTTTGCTGCACTAAACATCTTTGGATCTATTGCAAGTTTAGGTTTAGGAATTTCCAATTGTCTTAATATTAGTAATCAAAATAAGAAAATTGAGTTCTTGACTCATGAAGATGAATTGATTATGTCTGAACTAAGGAATCAGTTAGCTTCAATCAATCAAATTATGGATTTAGTAAATGAACATTCAAGTAATATCAGTCAGATTATGGAAGTACAGGATTTGTTGGCAACGTTAACGTATTATGATTCAAAAATAGATCACATACATAACAGAATTGCACATTTCATTGAGAAATCAAAAGATTATGTGGAAGCTATCACGTTAGCAACTAAAGGTGTACTGTCACCCCATTTGGTGCCTATAAAATACTTAAAGTTAGTTCTGGAGAACGGACGGGAGAAACTAGGCTATGTTCCTTTGTTAGACGAACGTAGGTTAGAATTTTATTACAGGCTAATTACAGTAAGCGTTGAAAATAACAAGATTATGATTACAATTCCCTTTGATTCTTCTGATGCCTGGCAATCTTACAGGATATCACCATTTCCGACTTTCATGACGAATTACTCAAATCCAGTAATATCCAGTTTGACAGGACACGTATTGATTTCCCCAGACAAGGAAACTTATACGGTCATTAAAGACTTAAATCAATTAACTCACTGTTCAGATGCAATGGATAGAAAAATATGTACAGCTGACTCATTTGAATTCCATAAAAACTTAATGGATTCATGCGAGTTAGGTATAGTGCTAGACGGTGCTCTCTCCCATACAAGTGAAAATTGTCTGGATAAGCTTTATCCCTATGACAATAATTAGTTCAATTGCAGACTGAACAACGGCTCGTGGATACGATACGACAAGGACGGCTTCAATATATCATGCCCGGACGGATCCACGTCCTATTCCAAAATCTTCGTTGCAGCAGATGGTTGTATCGGAACATCCCCTAATTCCATGGTGATAGGGATCAAGACCATCATCAGAGAACGAGCCTACTTCGCGAACTTCACATGGTCGACTACTATGCCATCATTACATCTCCCATACAACAAACAGGTAGCCAAGCAGTTGATGAAATTGACCGAGATGGACCACCCGTCACCGACTTATAAAGAATTTCTTCACCCCATACTACTAGCAAGAACAGTTGTGACGGTGATGATATTTATCGCCGTTAACATCCTTGTTTGGCGTAGGTTAAGGAACAGTTTGCAGCTCAAACAGAACGTCTTGCCAGGTCCAGACAAAACTCCTTATTTAATTCAATTTAAAGCTGTTTGAAAGTGGCCCCTTCATTCGCTAAAAGGAGTAAAATTGTCTTGGAATAGCGTAGTGTACGAAAAGCAGTTAGTACGCTAGTAATATGTAATTGAAGAGACTATGGAACATTTGCATTTTTAAAAATACATTTAAAAAACATTTAAAAAATAAATCATTTTTTTTTCTCGGCATCTAATAAAATATATAAGCCGGAATGTTAAAAGAAAAGAGAGAGAGAGAAAAAAAAACAGAGTCTATGGGCATCTAATAAAATATATAGGCCATATATATATATATATATATATATATATATATATATATATATATATATATATATATATATATATATATATATATATATATATATATATATATATATATATATATATAAACCGTGGTACGTGTACGTATCAGGAATTCGAGTTTGTGCACTAGAATTGAATCTTTACCAAGGTAACAAATATTTTTATTAATTACTGTATTGTAATAATCTATGTTTCTGACAAAGGTAACAATTATTCTTTAACAAAGTTACCGAATCATATGTATATCAGTATTTTTTTTTTGGTACCATATAATCATTTGCTAGCAATGTACCATATATGTGATCTGTATTTATCATGTATTTTTTTCTTTCCTTTGGTAATATCTTTTCATATACATTATTGTTATTATTTTTTTTTAATATGCCTATTTGAACATTCGTCCTCATTTGCTTATGGCTAAAGTTAAACAAAGAATAATACATATATCCAGTCACACTCCTAGTAAACATATTTTGACGTGTTGTTAAATTTAAAAAAAAAAAAAAGAATTGAGATAGCTTGCCGAGCTGATGTAATAGTCAGATATTACATGTTTAAAACACATGACGTAATACGTCATTGTGGAAGAAGAATCTAGCGTGAGATTTGCTGTAGTCAGACAAGATCATAACAGGATGCGTTTTGCAGGTCTCAGCAATGTAACATTTTTATGAAGCATAAACACAAATACATACCGTATGAAAGAGTTGTGTCACAACCGGATGCAGGGGTCTTCCTAGATTAATGTAGAGTTTACATTAAGTGTTTAAATGCTGAGATAACTAAAAATACGATAACTGTGATATCGATATTTTAGCCAGTTCCTATCAATACTTCACCTGGAATGGTCATCCGACCAAACCAGCTATACTCCTGTGATTTAGATGTTAACACTGTTGTTTTTTAAGAAATAAACCATTTTAAAGTTAACCGGATTGACTCTACTTCAAGACTCAACATCCCAACAAAACATACTCAATGTGTGTTAATAACAGTAGCACACTAATATATATATATATATATATATATATATATATATATATATATATATATATATATATATATATATATATATATATATATATATATATATATATATATATATATATATATATATATATATATATATATATACATATATATATATAATATATATATATATATATATATATATATATATATACAAATGTGTATATATATATATATATATATATATATATATATATATATATATATATATATATATATATATATATATATATATGTATATATATATATATATATATATATATATATATATATATATATATATATATATATATATATATATATATATATATATATATATATATATATATATATATATATATATATATATATATATATATATATATATATATATATATATATATATATATATATATATATATATATATATATATATATATATATATATATATATATGTATATAAGTATATTCATATATATATACACACATATATATATATATATATATATATATATATATATATATATGTATGTATATATCAGCCAAGAATGACATTTAATACCGAATTCCGTCTTGGGAGTATATATACACTTGGAACTCATTTTAAGGTAACTTTCTGGCCCAGTAGAGATTCGAACCCCTACCTATTCGTCAGGAAACCATGCCTGGGAGGACTCTGCCAACTGCGCCATCAAAAGAGATATAAGTTTTATGACAAGTCCCGTACATATTCCTGTCGAATTCAGGAATCAGTAAAATTATGAGTTTGTAACACGTATTAATTTTATGATGAATATATATCACTAACACTCGTAATTTAAATCAAAGTAAATATCACCCACGAATTGCATTTAATTCTGAATTCTATCTTTGGAACATATATCCTCTTGGAATTCATTTCAGGGCAACAGCTTCTGGCCGAGTAGAGATTTGAACCGCTTCCTATTCCATCAGAAACCATGCCGCCGAGGACTCTGCCAACTGAGCCATCAGGAGAGGTATAATTTTTGTGTCGGGATGTTGGAAAAACAACCCCCACACCCTTAATCACACTAACTGACAAATGTCTCCTCTGCAAAAACTTTCCCCTTACGTTATCATAAACTGGACTCCTAGACAAAAAGGACACAAAAACTAACCATAACCTTAACACTATATTCTTAAAACTAAACACAACCAAAATTATTACTGTACTTAAAACCAAAGATATCATACAGACAACACAAAAAAAAACTTAACATACAAAACAAATAAAAATACCTCATTCACATAAATCCAGAGAAAAAATATCAAAACTTAAAACTAAGATGTACCACAACCAAATATGCTTATATATATTTATGGACACCATTACAGTCGTCCACACACTGCCAACTGTCTTTAACGGCAAACTACCACAGCTCTGTGGGTAGCACTATGCCACAGCTGCCTCCCTGATTGGGATCGTAGTCATCTTCGTCATATCATCATCATCATCATCATCATCATCATCACCAATCAAAAATTCCTTCTTACAGCCAAAGTCGTTCCCAATTATATCCAAATTTAAAAGAGCAGTCAGTTCCAAGTCCTTTATCACAAGCCAGGTCATCAATGATCAATATTCAAAATATAAGTTCTCTCCAAAGGAGCAAGTCTCTCCAAGGAGGAATTACTGTTGTTGATATATATAATCTCTTCCACACTGGTAAAAATACATAATAATCCAGCATACAAATCACACAGAACTGATGCTCACTGCTGTCAAATAAAAAAGCCATTGATCCAAGACGTTCACCACTGTCGTAACCTAGCTAAAAACATAAACAAACAGTCAATTATTCCAACAGTCTTTCTCACCTCAAACAATCGATACACTAACTATCCCTCTCTCTCTCTCTCTCTCTCTCTCTCTCTCTCTTCTCTCTCTGGATTTGGCAAAAAAATAAATAAAAATAAAACAAAAATTAATCCTCCACATTCCTCCCCCCTTTACTTTGTCAAATCCTACTACGTTTTCACACCACCACCTACATTATTTTTTTTTCATTACCCAGTCGCAGTCGGGAACAGGACCTCTACTCCGAGTAACTGGGCCTTCATACTCTGTCATTCACTTCTTCCTTATCACAATCATTCGCTACATTAACACTATTCCTATCTAAATCCCTATCATCTAATATATCATGTACAATCCTATCTACCCCGTTCTCATCTGGCCCTAAAATTACACTCATTTCTGTAAATAGTTCATCCATTTCATCAAAAACATTCTTAACTTTAACAAAAGATTCATTCATGCTACTTATCATTTGCCTATCTCTCATTCTTGCATTCGTCATCCTTTTTTTAACATCATCTAAGGAAAAGCCACACACGCTATATGTATCATTCATATTCAGCCATGTTTCATCTGTATTCATACATTTATCTTCCACACACACTTGCACATTTACACCCCTGTCATACTTATTCGTATTCTTACCTGTACCTATAAATTTTCCTTGCACTTTCTCGTCACTTAAAACTTTCAAAACTGGTAGGCAAGAATGATCATGAATGGGAGGTAAATCAGTTGTTGTTTTCGGATGATACTGTACTAGTAGCAGACACAGAAGAGAAGCTTGACCGACTAGTGACAGAATTTGGAAGGGTGTGTGAGAGAAGGAAGTTGAGAGTTAATGTGGGTAAGAGTAAGGTTATGAGATGTACGAGAAGGGAAGATGGTGCAAGGTTGAATGCCATGTTGAATGGAGAGTTACTTGAGGAGGTGGATCAGTTTAAGTACTTGGGGTCTGTTGTTACAGCAAATGGTGGAGTGGAAGCAGATGTACGTCAGAGAGTGAATGAAGGTTGCAAAGTGTTGGGGACAGTTAAAGGAGTAGTAAAAAATAGAGGGTTGGGCATGAATGTAAAGAGAGTTCTATATGAGAAAGTGATTGTACCTACTGTGATGTATGGATCGGAGTTGTGGGGAATGAAAGTGATGGAGAGACAGAAATTGAATGTGTTTGAGATGAAGTGTCTGAGGAGTATGGCTGGTGTATCTTGAGTAGATAGGGTTAGGAATGAAGTGGTGAGGGTGAGAACGGGTGTAAGAAATGAGTTAGCGGCTAGAGTGGATATGAATGTGTTGAGGTGGTTTGGCCATGTTGAGAGAATGGAAATGGCTGTCTGCTAAAGAAGGTGATGAATGCAAGAGTTGATGGGAGAAGTACAAGAGGAAGGCCAAGGTTTGGGTGGATGGATGGTGTGAAGAAAGCTCTGGGTGATAGGAGGATAGATGTGAGAGAGGCAAGAGAGCGTGCTAAAAATAGGAATGAATGGCGAGCGATTGTGACGCAGTTCTTGTAGCCCTGCTGCTTCCTCCGGTGGCTTAGATAACCGCGGAGGTAGCAGCAGTAGGGGATTCAGCAGTATGAAGCTTCATCTGTGGTGGATAATGTGGGAGGTTGGGCTGTGGCACCCTAGCAGTACCAGCTGAACTCGGCTGAGTCACTGGTTAGGCTGGAGGAAAGTAGAGAGTAGAGGTCCCCTTTTTTGTTTTGTTTCATTGTTGATGTCGGCTACCCCCCAAAGTTGGGGGAAGTGCCTTTGGTATATGTATGTACTAATTGTTTATTTTCCAGCCATAACTTCTCATGGATACTAGATTCATAATTTCTCATTTCCAACCAATTATTCATCCCATTCTCACAAACATTGATCCTATTCCTTCCACACACACAGGAGGACTCACCCAGCTGAACCCTCTTACACTCTAGTTTCCCGAACATCCTGGCTGACTTAATCCCTTCTTCCTACATACTCTAGCTACATGCCCATCTGCACCACATTTAGTTCACTTACCCCGCGGCTCCTTGCACATTCTAGCATAATGACCCGCCTTACCACAATTGCCGCAAATCACATTTGTACGATTGCTCCGACAACCACTCGCTATGTGCCCAGTAATACCACACCGATAACATTTAACCCCTTTCTCTTTCTTACACTCACTAATACGATGCCCTGTCTCTCCACACCCGAATTATGCTCCTAACACCCATCTACACACATTCTTTTTATGCCCTACTTTCCCACACCTATAACACTTCTCTTCACAGACACAACTACCTGACCTACTTTGCTGCACACTAGCACTCCTATCTCTCCAAACCTGATTCCTTTTCCTAAACCCTTCATTTGGCCTTACAGGTATTCCCACGTTACTCGCCCTAACACTCCTATCTACTACATTATCAGCTACCCTCATCGGTCCTCTCATAACAGCATCTCTAAAACTAACAAATTCTGGCACAATTTCCTCCATTCCAGTTCTTACACTCACAGATTTGCTTTCTTTCATACACCTATCCAACTCGTAATCCTTAACTATCTGTAAAATATCATCTCATGTCAGTTTCTTTCGCCCACCTCATTTTCTCCTTCTGTTTCAAATTATGCCTTCATCCCTATACTTCTTCCTACCTAACGTTTCTAACCTACATACATATATCGATATTGCTTCTCCTACATTCATCCGTGTCTCATCAAAATCATTCTTATGCTTATACCTAACACTCCTTTTCATACGTTTTACCTGCTCAATTATTCTCTTTTTCACACTTTCATAATCAATGTCACCTACACCCTTTATCACACCATACATCGTCAACAAATACCCAGTCATATATTCTCCTAACTCCTTAGCCCAAACTCTTATACTATCACCATACTTATCCTGACAATACCTCTCATACTCCTTGAAAAACTCGTATATATCCCTACTACTATGCTCACTGAACCTTTCACACGAGGTACCTCTCTCATAAACAAAATCTTATAAACATCACGTTCATTCTCCCCGCTATCATCACTACTACCTTCCTTCTTGTTTCGTACTTTCTCGCTAGAATATAAAGAATCTAACTCCACACTCATACTCCTATCCTTGATTATACTCTTCCTAGCCCTTTTCTTACTCGCCACTTTCACCCATTCACAATCATCCTTGCTCTCATCCTGACACTTTTTCTTTTCTTTCTTCACATCACTTTTACCTTTCCTTTCATTCTTCCTCTCACATTCTGTTCATCCATGCTATACTTAGTCCCTTTAACTTCACTATCACTTCCTTTCCCATTATCACTTACCTTAACCTTTTCTTCCAGCAGCAACCCTTTACCCGTAGCAGAGGCCACTCCTCTGACTGCGCCTTCACCCATGGAATTTTCATCATTCCCATTACTTTCCCCATCACAGCTTCCATTCGTTCCTCATGCTCACACTTCCTTATCTCAACACCCTCCTCCACTCTCTCTACAGTTCCCTTTAACTCCCTAAGCTCTTTCTGCATCGCCTCATTCTCACAGTTCAACCTTTCACTCTCTACTAGCAACCTCTCTTTCTCGACTATCAACTTCTGCTCCCGTTCTTTATAACGCCGCAATTCCTCCTCCAAAGCCTTTAATTTGCCTTCCATTGTCATCTACCTTAAATCTAATTTCGTCCTTCGTCTAAGAGTCCAGCTATCAGTCCCGCCTCAGCAGTCCCTGTTCGGGCGCCAAAATAATGTGGCGGGATGTTGCAGAAATAATCCCCCCACCCTCGATCACACTAACTGACAAATGTCTCCTCTGCACAAAACTTTCCCCTTACGTTATCATAAACTGGACTCTTAGACAAAAAGGACATAAAACCCAACCATAACCTTAACACTATATTCTGAAAACTAAACACAACCAAAATTATTACTATACTCAAAACCAAAGATATCATACACACAACACAAAAATAAAAAAAAATACTTAACATACAAAATAAATAAAAATACCACATTCACATAAACCCAGAAAAAAAATATCAAAACTTAAAACTAAGATGTACCATAACCAAATAGGTTTATATATATATATATATATATATATATATATATATATATATATATATATATATATATATATATATATATATATTTATGGACACCGATACAGTCGTCCACACACTGCCATCTGCAAACTACCACAGCTCTGTGGGTAACACTATGCCACAGCTACCTCCCTGATTGGGATCGTAGTCATCATCGTCATATCATCTTCATCCTCATCATTATCATCACCAATCAAAAATTCCTTCTTACAGCCAAAGTCGTTACCAATTATATCCAAATATAAAAAAGCAGTCAGTTCCAAGTCCTTTATCACAAGCCAGGTCATCAATGATCAATATTCAAAATATAAGTTCTCTCCAAAGGAGCAAATCTCTCCAAGGAGGAATTACGGTTGTTGAAAAAAATAATATCTTCCACACTGGTAAAAATATATAATAATCCAGCATACAAATCACACAGAACTGACGCTCACTGCAGTCAAATTAAAAAGCCATTGACCCAAGACGTTCACCACTGTCGTAACCTAGCTAAAAACATAAACAAACAGTAAATTATTTCAACAGTCTCTCTCACAATAAACAATCGATACACTAACTACCCCCCCCCCCTCTCTCTCTCTCTCTCTCTCTCTCTCTCTCTCTCTCTCTCTCTCTCTCTCTCTCTCTAGTTAGCCGGATAGAAAGGAAGTCAGGAAGACGAAAAATATTATATAGGAAAGATAGGCATATGTAGCAGAGGTACATCCACGTTGCAAGTGTATATTTTATCTTATAGAGACTCTGGCAAATATAGTTGATATACTAGGATGCAATACAGTGATAGAATATTGTGAAATACCTGCTTCCAAATTTTAAAGGGTGAAAATAAATGATTTGCAGAAATGAAATGCAAACAAGTAAAAATAATCGGGTATCAACCGTCAGGTTAGATAGAGAATTAAATGCCAAAATGTGCCAAATGATGAATAAAGATGTCCATTTTTAAAGTAACATTTCCCAATAGAGCCTTAAGATATCGTTAAAAAACGATACAATGATGAAGAATGAATATTATTTGTGAGAAGTGCAGGCTTAAAATAAAAATAAGATAGTCAGGGTAGGATTCTACTTGTCAAAGACAAGTCTTTTACAAAACTGACCACTTTGTATGAGACGAATTTGACAGAAGAAACAGACTCCAGAGTAAGAAAGGGAAATGGAAATTAATTAAAAAGACAAGGAGAAATAAGAAAGTTAAGAAATAGGAAGAGTAGCCGAGAAAGAATATACTCCTTGCCAATATATGATAGGCGCAATATAAATAAAATAGAATGTCGACAGAAATACAGTGCATGAAATAGAATAGCCTAAATAAAAAGAGAATTCCAAGAAATAAATGACATAGGCAAATGAAGCTATACGCATATGAATTAAAAAAATATGTTGCTGTTAGGCACAAAGATTTAAGACGAAGATATAGGCATATGAATAATGAATGAGCTATGATGCTATTAAGTAAATACAAAGTCTTATCAGTACTGAAAATATAAAAAGCTAGAGTTTAGCTAGAGAAGTCATAATGATGCCTAAATAGAAAAAACCCGCAGAGATAAAGAAGATAGGTTAACTAAAAATAGTATGCCAGAGTCTGTCAAAAGAGACAATAATGCAGTTCAGATGAAGGAAAATAAATGCGCACTAATTAATTGATACAACTCCGGATAAAATAACTCATCTGAATGGCAGGTAATGACTTCTAAAATAAAGGAGTAGAGATTACAGTTAGGTAATCAGAAAGGGGCATAATTTACTATGAGGAGCATAGAAGTAAGGATAGATGAGAAATAGGCAGAGATTAGCCATTGCAGGCGATAGGTTAGGCAGAATAGAATAGAAACATCGGCGCCAGGGAACCTGCCAAAACTTGTTAAAACATTTTAAATACCTGTACAAATCATGAAATATTACCTATCAGCCAACGCCCCATAAGGAACACTGTGAGTGTTAAAATGAATTAATACGTCTCCTTATAAATCTCACGAGATATATTACCCAATGGGGATAGAAGTATTAGACTAGTTAGATCATCATAAGTAGAATATAAATGACATGTCTATCCCGATAAATAAATAATGTTTGGCTCGATTATTGAGGAGTAAAATACATAGAGAATATTGTAAGAACCATGGTCAAAGAATACAAGCCATTCACGGCTATTAGCAATTTTGATGATTGTTAGAAATTAGAGTGAAGTCGATGGGCTCACTCAGCTCCTCTAACTATTGACAGGATGATGATCTAGAATTCGGAGACAGAGAATGAATAAGCCTATATAGAATGATGTTACCAAGTTTAGTAAGAATATAGAGCCATAAAAATAATAGAACTAGTCTAGAATAGGGAAAATAGCAGGATAAAGAACCAGATTAAAGTGTGACCTATCCCTAGATTTGAATAGGGTAAGTAAGTAAAAAGTGTAGATAGATTTAAGATATTTAGAGAAATAAGGGTTAAAGTGGAGATCTTGCTCCAGTAAGATTTGACAGATGTAGAAGATTTTTTTTGGGGGGAATGATAGTATCTTAGAAAATAATAAGCAGCATTTCCTAATTAAGCCAAGCCTTAAAATAAAATTAACCTAAAAATATGTAGTGTGCAAATGAAATAGAAGGAAATACATAATGAAGAGAAAGGAATTTTTGATCCTACATTACCTTAACCCGATCTCTTAACCAGGAGATATAAAAATAATGTGTGAAGCCTCATAAATATAAAAAAGAAATGTCACATTAAAAAGGTGAAACCCGAAGAAGGGTAATGAATCATGAGAGTAGTCTTAAATTAAATGAAAAGTAACCGAGTAGGATAGATTATCCAAATAATGGTCTAGAGAAGCTTAAAAATTTATTTAGGGCATAGAGTATATGTACTTATTAGTCATAAGAGTGATTGTGATTTTACTGTCCAAGAAGGACTATTGTTGATGAAAGAATAAAAGGAATCTTAGGAGATTTAAAGTACTGGATGTTCGTCCAGGAAAAATCCCTTTATTGGTAGGTTTATGATGATAAAAGAACGATTATTTAAAAAGACAGGAAAATGTTAAAAGAAATATAACTACCAATATTTTGTTTTTGTTGTCAGGTAAGAAACCTAGAAATAGGAATAATTAAAATAGAACAAGAGAAACCAAAGGTTAATAGAAATGTTGTAGGTGAATTACTTCCAAAATAGGAATCATATAACAGGACTGCATATTGCTTAAAGGAACACATACAAAGAATAGGGAGAAATACTTGTTCAAAAATACAAATTCCTGACATACTAACAAATTACTAACAAAAATTCATGCTGAAGTTAGTAGGACATCCAGTAATCAAAAAATTAATTTAATGATGAATAATTTTTGACCTAACATAGATATTTGAGATTATAAAATTAAAGCCTACATATAAGAAGTATGAAGGTCATATAAAGGTAAGAATCCTTTAAAAATTACGATTGCATTTTCTCAATCCCATACTGGTGGTACCAATGGACTACCAGGGACTCTGTTCCAAGAATTTGACTAATGATAAAAACATACTGGTCTACATAAAACTTGATTTAACAAAGATAGGATTGATGAGTCTGTAACAGAATAATTTGAGACCAGGATAAATAACTAGATAATTGTGTTTTGAGATATTCTCTCGGGCAATGCACCCGAATTTACTAGTGATTACTGAAACTGTGCAATATTTTTCTTGAAGTAAGAAGGGTGAAATAAGCCTTGATAAGTCAAGTTCAAATAGAGAAAGAAAAGGGGCAAATAAAATAAAAGAAAGGGGTTGATGATGTCCTGCGAACTATATATATAGACCAACATAGAAGACTGATAACAATAACTCGAAAAAAAAATACTTTGAAATAACTTGGTATATGGGATAAATCAGATTTTTTTTTATTCTTTTTTTTAGTTGGGTAGATTTAAGAAAGACTACTAAACTCCTTGGGAAATGAAATAAAAATATCAGGGCACTCATACAAATATTGAGGGTAACAAATGAAAGAAATCTTTTAATTATGTAAAGTGTGTTATCCTAGAATTTGATTATGTATTCCGTAATCAACAAAGAAGGTCCAAATCATAAATGTCTCCAAAAAATGAATTAAGGGACACAGAGTATTGAATTGCAAACTAAGATAAAAACTTTTGATAAAGTTTAAGGTAATGAAGACAGGTGAAATATGAACCCATAGGTGATTGAATATTTACA
Organism: Palaemon carinicauda; assembly: GCF_036898095.1. Lineage (NCBI taxonomy): Eukaryota > Metazoa > Arthropoda > Malacostraca > Decapoda > Palaemonidae > Palaemon > Palaemon carinicauda. The sequence continues at coordinate 131,126,274 of NC_090741.1, read as the reverse complement.
AATGTATTGATTTTGTTTGCAAGTTTGAATAAATAATGACGCCATTAGAGCAAAAGAATTATTATTGCATTTTTTTATAGGCGATGCATTGATTAATATTTTTTTTTTTTTTTTTGGTGTAACACGTGTAACAATGATGAACATACATGTATACAATGCATTTTATTATGTTTTGTTGTTGATCAAGTTAACTTAAATAATTACGAAGAAAGTAAAGATTTAAGTAATTAAAAGATAAAATGTGCACCAATAATGAACTTAGAGAAGTTGAATGTCTCAAAGGGGTATTTTAGGCCTATAATAAATATGCAGCAAATAGTGTACAATCAAGTACATATGGAGATTTATAAACATTGAACCCTTTCATTTTGAAGTTAAAAAGAGTGAGTGTGGAAACACACGAATTGATTTTTATGCTTGTGTAGTGGATGAATCCTTGAAAGAAAGGATAAATAAGGTGTTTTAATTGAGACAGTCTGCAAATGATTTCTTTTTAGGAAAAGTTTTAACATTGAAATGTTATGTTTCCGGTCACTTGAATTTTATGAATATCCTTTTGAATGCAAAATATTTGAGAGTTGAAGTTCTTGAGATAAAAATAATATGCAGACAAGGTGCAAATAAGATTCAAATTTATAAACATGTCTTGGTTGTGTATTGAATATGTTTCTTTATTATGAAATGATTATGATGTTTGATGATTTAAGACATTGATATATTTGAGTTTTGGTTTTACTCATTATTTTATGACAAGAGTATGAATAGTTTTGATGCATTTTTATGAAGAAGGTGACAAATATTTCTTTTGATGACATTAAATAACAATGATTTATCATGATAACATTGATGAGTAAATAAGGTACCATAAGGATGTTTAACAAATGTTTGTAAATATTGATTACAAAGGAGTAATAATCTTGATGAGTGATAATGTGTATGATACATAATTATTTTTATTGCAGAAATTTTTTGATTGATTTGAATTGATGTTATGTATGTTTGAACATTTATTTTCTGCCATTTATTGCATTGCATTTAGGAAATAATTATTGTGTTTAAATCAATAAGACCGAGATTTTGAGGTCATAGGTAATGGAAAATATGAATTGAATAGAAGTTAAATGTAAGGGCATTTCCTAATTGATTGCACAGTTGAACACAGAAGACATTATTAATTCTGCCTTACGTACCCAGTGAATTAAGGGTTTAATATTCCATTATCAAGAATTAAAAAAAAAAATAATAGGTTTCAATATTGTGTTGAATTATTAGAAGGGAACAGGAAGTTTTTCCTTAACATATATTGATGATAAACGTATGCAATTGCATTATTTTAAAAATGATTGATGATAATTTTCTTTTGATGATGATTTTGATTTATTGCGATTAGGTGCATATTCTTTTGATGATGATGATTTTGATTTATGGTGTTGAAATGTATTTCTTTTGGTGATGATGATTTATTGATGAATTATATTTGGGTAAACCATGAAATGAGTTAATAAGATGTGAATTCCACAGGAATTCAGGTACGTGACGGAGTGGTGTCATGTAAAGGAGAAAATTTCATACTGAATAATGTGATATGTGTTTTTTATTAAGTATTTATGAGTATTATTTGTTAGTTAAACGATAGAGTGACATTGAAATAAATAGAGAGAGAGAGAGAGAGAGAGAGAGAGAGAGAGAGAGAGAGAGAGAGGAGAGAAAACAAAATCAGAGTGAAGTGGTATTTGAAAGCCAATGTTTGTGAAAACTGCTGATATAGCGTTTAGTTCACCAAACATATCGAGTGACTTACGCAACTGAAATGCATGCAGGTTCACCTGCCGAGAAACCGGAAGTGACTTATGTATGACGTTACCATTATGTCAGAAGAAGGGACCAATAGAACACAAGAATAGTCACATGACGTGACGCAATTACAATGCCCTTATTCTAAGCTACTTAAGTCGCATCAAGAAAGCTGAAAGCGCTCTTTTCTACAAGTAAACCGCCATAGTCGGTTATCCCTTCTCCCTCTCCCTCCCGTCATGGGGGAAGCCCAGCATTAGAAGCAGAGTTGGCCTGCACTAACTAAACGTCAAGTTAACAAGAAGATATTTTCCAAAGACGGACAACGAAGGGACCGAGTTCCCTAACTGCCAACAAATTACCTTTCAACCGGGAGGTATAAGATTATCTTCGATGAAGGAGAAATTACCAAGAAGAGTGTCAATGAGTGGACTCATCTACGAAGAAGCGATACCCAAACCACCCAAATAAAATTCAAGGATTCCGCATCCAGAACACTGAAGTGGTCGCAGAAGTCTTCGGTTGCAGCCTCCAATCTTCAAGAGTTTTTATTGTTCCAGTCTGTATTTAATCCCAATTATTCCACGTTGAAGAATACTGTAAAACTATTGTACACCAAGTTCAAGAAGTAAAGTTAAGGAACAATACAGCATTTTACCATCACCCACTTTCCTGAGGGT
>NC_090741.1:131103800-131113800 GCF_036898095.1 Palaemon carinicauda | reverse complement strand
ATATACATATATAAATATATATATATATATATATATATATTTATATATATATATATGTATATATATATATGTATATATATATATATATATACATATATATATATAAATATATAAATATATATATATGTATATATATATATATATATATAGTATATGTATATATAATATATATTTATATATATATATATATATATACATATATATGTATATATATGTATATATATAAATGTGTATATATATATATATATACACATATATATATATATATATACATATATATGTATATATATATATATTTATATATATATATATATATATACACACACACATATATATATATATATATATATGTGCATATATATATATATATATATATAATATATGTATTTATGATATATATATATATATATATATATACGTGTGTTTGTGTGTGTGTATTTGTCTATTAGTGTGAGTGTACGTGTTTGTGTGATACAGAGAGACCATACATTTGAAACTAACTTGGAACTATATTCGGTTGTCAAATCACGTTAAAATATAAAGAGATATTTACAAAGAATCTCGTTTTGTGGTATGTTTTGATTATGGTAAAACGTAATAAGCCTTTCAATGAATATGAGGTCTGGCTTTATTTTACATAGACTTTATGTAATATTACGTAACATTATATGCAAGTTTATAGTTTTAGGGATACATAAAATTGTAATCAAACATATATGCAATTTTATTTCAGAATTTCCATTGGAACATGCAAATTAGTGCGTTTCACTTATCCTCTTTTCATCTGGTTCTTTGAATAGAGCTCATTGACTGGAAATGTTTACCGTCTCGACAACCAATCTCATAATTAGTTTTAGGAGTTGTAATTAGTACGAAGAGGCTTTTCATTCACCTGCCTCTCCAATGTAATAAGACCCTTAAAAATAGAGTAACCTGATCATATATTTTTGACAAATGTTTTTTAATTTCATTTATTATTTTTATTACTTTTTTTTTATAAGATTTTGTCTTAAATAGCTATTTAGAAAAATACAAAATAGTCTTCATAGAGAGAGAGAGAGAGAGAGAGAGAGAGAGAGAGAGAGAGAGAGAGAGAGAGTCACTATCAATCTTGACATTAAGTACTTTCTTGGTTATTCGTTATGAATATCCAGCAAAATAATTTTCCAATGTTTCGTGGTAAAATAATCATCTCTTAGTCGCTTATGGCCAGATTCTTCAATAAATATGTGCAATTGGTTGTAGGATGTTAATACATAAAAATGTCCTGTTGTTAACACCAAAGGGAATCATTTCTAATAATGACTGAAGATTTTCTAGATTTGATTGCTGGCTTTGTTTTGAAGTAAAGCTGAATGAGACTCATTTCTTTCAAATTGAGAAAATAACTGCTCCAGCCCATCTCTTTGGGAAAAGGAATTTTCTTCCGTATCAACTCTTCAACTTTCTGCTTTGCAAGACCACGTGCATGAGAGAGCCTTGCAAAAATGAGGAATAAAGGCCACTCGTCCCAACCGGTACAGATAACCCACCTATCTCAAGTAAGAAATGTCAGTCATTTATTTCCACTAAGAAGGAAATTCACCTCACAATCAAGGAGTGAAACTCACTTACCACCAATATAGAAAGAAAAGCGATTTTTCTACCAAAGTATAACGCTTGCTCATAACATAGACTCTATGTCATAGGGGAGGGACGCTCAACCTTACTCAACCAGAAAGGAAGCTAGCCTATCTACACGGAAGAACGCAGGTCATCAATCACGAAGTTAGCTCATTTATCTCAATCGACTTCATTTGCCTTATTATGGAAACGCTTTTTCAAGTACAGATGGTCTTTAATGTTAATGTTGTTATGTATTTTGCACATTAATACTATATGCGTTGCGGGTATTAAGAGTAATGTTGCACAGTATTGCACTGATAGAGCACGTTTTAACATATTTCATAGGAAAGTAGCGTATGCTATGAAAGAATTAATCATTAATTAATTGTCCTAAAGTTAGGATTTGATTCTTCTTACTTTTGTATTGCATTGGGATCAAATCTTTTATAGAGTGATGCTCATTTGTTATTTTTGTAATGTTGTGTATGAGTTTTGTTTTCCATATTCTCACTCGAGAATCAGAAGTTGTTACTGTAGAACATAGATGTAGACCTGAGTAAGATTAAACGTATTTTAATCAGAAGTCTCTGATTGTATCCCATCCACCCAGAAGACACGTCAGCGAAGATGCTAGGATAAAAGGATGATTAATTTTCATCTAACTACTGTATTATTATTCCAGGTATGTTTGAGGGCAGTAGTTAACTTTGATAACCAACACCATATCCAATATTGGCGACTACAGATGAGACGAAACTCCAGCAGATGAAGAGCCAACAAGAATATTTTACCCCATGCAACAGGAATGCAGTAAACCAGAGGAACATTTCAAAATTTCATCTGTAGGTCAAAAAGAAGCAAATATTCTACTTGAATTTAGTAAGTGTTGTGACCAAGTAAGGAGGGATTGAAATTTGTTGCCAAAAGTCATTAGGTAGTAAAATTTCACTATATGACAATGGTAGTTTACATACCTTAATTGGTTGCATAAACACTCAAAGGGTGCAATTAACATAGAAATTAGGTTAGAGTAAACTTTTAGTTAATTTTGTAGATTTCATTTGCCTAACCTAATTCTGATAAGAAGTCAAAATGCCCCTGGACATCAAACATCCAGAGAAGTTCAGCAATGTTGCTTAACCCAATTATTTTGCAACACGATGGCAACAGTGGTCTGGGGAATTTAGGATTCACACTGAAGCTTTAGGTAGTATTAAATATGCACAGAAGAAGGTGTTACTACTGCACACAGCCATTAGAGCAGTTCGGGAAATGTTTCAGAAGCTACAACCTACCGATGACACTAGTGAAGCTACGATTAATGTTCTTACCCCATATTTTGCCCCTCAGGTCAATACATTTTTTGAAAAGTATCAATTCACAGCACAGGCATATCAGAAAGACCACGAGAGTCTAGATGCATTTGTGACTAGACTTAAAAATAGAGCTATTTCATGTGAATTTCTAGAGTTAGAAAATATTATCATAGATCAAGTTATTGCCCATTGCACAACACAAGAACAAAGAAAAAAATTATTGCAGGATGAATATTTAACACTAGAGAAGGTATTGATTATAAGCTGAACTCTAGAAACATTAAATAGGCAAAATAATGTAACAGATAATTCTACAAGCAATAGAATCGGAAATTCTGAATTAGTAAGATAGGCTCCATGTATAAAGACAATGAGAATCAGAGAAAGAATACGTCAAAGCCTAGTCTTACAAAAACTGGTGAACTCTAATGCTTACAAATATTAGAATCAGACATATACACAGAACCCACAGGAAAAACCCAAATGCTATAGGTGTGGTAGAACTGATCATCTTGCATATGAAGCAAGGAAATGCCCTGCTACAGGAGAAATATGCTAGAATTGTAGAAAGACGGGACCTTTTTTAAATGTTTGTAGATTCCCTAAACAGTACACAAAGAAAATAAATTGAGCAGTTGATACTATAGGCCAAGAGTATAATGCCGAAAATTTTCATAATAATCTGGATAGGTCAGAAACTGTTTTGGTGTTTTCCATTAATTCTGTCAACAAAGGTGCAAAAAAACATATATTTGTAGAAGTGATCATAAATGGTGAACCAATTGTAATACAAGTTGACACAACAACTGATGAATCGATTATGTCTGAGAAAAAAAAAGCTAAAACCATTCCTAATTTTTTATTGTAAGGTACAAATAGAGTTTTGAAAGGTTATAATGGTTTTGATAATCAGGTAATAGGTTCTTAGAACGTAAGAAGTAGAGTATAAAGATTAGAAGTTAGATAGAATACCATTCATGGTAGTTAAAGGTAGAGGACAGACTTCACTAGATTTGGATTGGTTACATTATATGAAATTAGATTGGCCTATTATTTTGAAGGTTACAGATACACAACATGAACACAAGAATGAAGTGTCTGTGGATAGTATTCTATCAGAGTTTCAAGACGTTTTTGAAGATAAAGTTGGTACAGTATAGAACGCAAAGGCAATTTTAGTTTTGAAATCAGATAGTACCCTAAATTTTTTGCTCCAAGACCAGTACCATATGCATTGAAAAGTGTAGTTCAAGCAAATATCAAAAGGTTACGGTAAAAAGTGAAGGTCCTTGGAAAAATTTACATAATCAGAGTGGGTTACACCATTAGTTCCTATTGTGAAGGGAAATGGTCAGGTTAGGTTATATGGAGATTACAAGGTAACATTAGATCCACAGCTTTAGGTGGTAGCTCAACACCCATTAACAAATCCACAAGACATGTTTGCTACTATGTCAGGATGTGCTGTATTTTCTAAGTTAGACCTTACACAATGATTTCAACAGCCTCCCATGGATGAGAATTCACAGGAACTATGTACAGTAAATGCACCCTTGGGTTTGTATAGGCCAAAGAGATTGCCTTATGAAGTAAAAAGTAGTCCAGCTATATGGCAACAGATTATGGATAATATTTTTTTTTCATGAATGTAAGGAGTATCTATTTTCTTAGATGATATTTTAGTTTCTGGTAAAGATAGAAGAGAACATAGAGAAAGATTACGGGAAGCTCTGAAGAAATTGAAAGAACATGATATTAGAGTGAAGAGGAGCAAACGTATTTTAGAAGTTTATTCAGTGGAATACTTAGGTTTTGTAATTAATGACAAAGGTATTCACAAGATTAAGGAAAAATAAGCAGTGAAATCAACTAAGGAACCAGAAAATTTCAAGGAATTACAATCATTATTAGGTTTAGTAATATTTTACGGAAATTTCATTCACAATTTATCTACAATCCCACATCCATTGTATAACTAACTGAAATAGGGTGCACAGTTGAATTGGACAAAAGATTATCGAGAATCTATTGAAAGAATCAAGCAGGAAATAGCTTCACTTACATTTTTAGTATACTAATTCAAGTGGATTCACTAGTTAAATTAGTTTGCAATTCATCAAACATAGGTTTAGGTGCAGTATTATAGGTGCAGTATTATCTCATGTAAAGCCGGTTGGAACATAGAAGCCGATTGCTTTCGCTTCCTGGAGTATTGAACAAGGCAGAAAGGAATTACTCTCAAGTAGTAAAAGAAGGTTTAGCATTAGTGTATTAAGATAAGAAATTTCATATGTATCTTTCAGGAGGAAAAAAGCTCAAAATTGTTACAGATCATAAACCTATACTAACAATATTGGGCTCACAAGTAAGTTTACCAACGTTCATACCTGCAAGACTCCAACGTTGGGCAATCACAATAGCCGCATGTAATTATGATATAGAATATCGTACTACATCAAAGATGGGTAATGCAGATGCTTTATCTAGATTTTCAGTACACAAAGCACAAGGAAAGTATGATGATAATATATTACTAGATTCAGTATATGATGTACCCATTACAGCCAAGAATATCCCACACAATACCAAGAAAGACCCAATACCTAGTAAGGTATTAGAGAGTTTAATGACAGTTAGGGACCTAAGTGGAAATGAGGCAGATTATAAGCCCTATAAAGATATATGCAGTGAATTGAGTATAGCACAAGAGTGTATAATGAAACTGTCAAAGAGTAATTATTCTTAGTTCAGTGAGGAAAAATGTTTTGTCTGAAACACATGTTGATCACCAAGGTATTGTCAGATCAAAGTCGATTGCAAGGACTTTTGTCTGGTGGCCAGATGTAGATAGAGGTATTGGATTGTTTGTAAGAAATTGTATGAATTCTTTTTATGCAACAAAACAACCCTGAATTTCCTAGAATGTACCCGTAGGAATTGCCCCGGAATCCGCAGCAAAGAGTGCACATAGATTTTGGAAGTCCTTTATTAGGTTATTTGTTTTAGTTGTAGATGCTTACAGTAAGTCGCCAGAAGTAATTCCAATGAAGACAACATCATCTTACGCAACTGTTGAAGAATTTTTTTTTCTCTACACATGGAATTCCATTAAAAATTGTCACTCATAATGGTCCTCAGTTTACCTCAAAGTAATTTAGAGTTTTCTGAAGTGAATGGTATGACAGATACATTTTCAGCAACGCACCATTCTTCCATGGATGGAGAGGCTTAAAGATTTGTTCAAACATTTATGCATAACATGATATGCAGAAAAGGAAATACGAATAAAATATCTTTAAATGTGTCAAAGTTTTTATTGTCTTATAGAACAACACCGCACAGTACAACAGGTGTGACACCATCAAATATTTTGATGAAGAGGAGGATTAGGTGTAAGTTAGCTTTGTTTTATCTGAGATTGCAAAGAGATTTAGATGAAAAAGTGTATAAGCAATTAGAAATTCTTCCAAAAGTAAGACAATTTTCCCTTATTCCGATGTCATGGTAAGATCATAAAATACTCCAGAAAAGTGGGGTACCAGGAGAAACTGTAAATGAGATAGGAAATTTATATTATGATGTTCGAGTGGGAGGAAATATTATTAAACGTCATGTTGATCCATTAGAGTCATTAGATAAAAATCCTGTAGATCATGTGAATGTTAGAAATGAAGAATTTCCAGAAGTAGTTAAATCAAATATTAACCATGATGCTCAAACATCAAATGTAGATTCAGAATCGATTCATGTGAAAGTACAGGAGGAAGTTGGACTACTACCCTATAGGCTATAGGATAAATAGAGGGTATTAAGAGTTATGTTGCACCATATTGCATGGATAAAATATATTTTAACAGTTCATAAGTGTAGTAGCGCATGTTATGAAGGATTTTATCATTATTTAATCGCCCTAAAATTAAGATTTGATTCTTTTTATTTTTTTATTGAGTAGGATCCGATCTTTTTGAGAGCGATTCTCATTTGTTATTTTTGTATGTATGTGTACGAGTTTTCTTTATATATTCTCACTCGAGAGTCAGAAGTTGCTACTGTAATATTTATTGTCATCTTATCCAGTAATTGGTAAAATAATAGTAAAAAAAAAAAAAGTAATGGGAAATGGAAATAAATGATTTGTAGTTTAATACCTCTAGTTGAACCTGACTGAGAAAGATTACAAAGATAGTAATTTTGGAGGTTGTTATGTAAATGAAACGGTTAGAGAGAGAGAGAGAGAGAGAGAGAGAGAGAGAGAGAGAGAGAGAGAGATAGAGAGAGAGAGATAGAGAGAGAGAGAGAGAGAGAGAGAGGAGAGAGATGTCGAACGTGGAGAGTGCTTCTCTTCCTACTATATCAGGCCTAATAAAGACAGAAACATGGAGACGCTTAAAATCCTCGGCTTAAATGTTCTTGAAGGGGATTGTTTTCCTCTCCGATCGTGACCAAAGTGAAAAACTTGAAGACAAAGAGTGAAGGAAAGAACAAAATTTAGAAATCCTTCCTTTTACTTCCTCAGAAGAGTTTACCTTACATAGATATAAGTATCAAAGGGGTAACGTGTGTGACAAATGTGTTTTTAAATATGTTTTGAAATGTGTTAAAGTAAAACTATGAAAACCAAAATCTGATCCAAAATGAAGGTCAAGTAAATGATGAGAAAGTAGAATTAAAAAAAAGAAAATATTGATTTCAAGATAGCGTCCTTGTTTGATAATTAAACAGGTCAGGTCTACTTGAATTATTTGGTTACATTCAGAGCTTATTTACACTTTGGATGCATTATGATATAAGTAATATGTGTAGTTTGACTACCGAATTTTAATAATTTTGATAATAGAAAATCAAATATTATTAAGTATAATTATATTGATAATCTATAAATTATCTTACTTTATATACTGTAAATTATCTACATTTACATAAAGAGAAATAATAATAACATTTATTGTTGAATAATTATTGAATATTTCAACCACATTATAAAGTAATATTCGTAAAATATCTAAGGAAATATTATCAAAGCAATACTAATATGAAAATTATTTTCTAATGTAAATTATTTGGTAAGTGCTTTGCGAGATAAAAAAAAAATAAATAAAAAAAAAAAAAAAGAATACAAATCACGGGCATTGGTGGATCAAAATTTAAGCTCTGCAATCTGTCAGAAAACGTCAGATTTTATGGATTTTGCATTTATCTATAACACTTCCTAACATGCCGTAATTAATTATAGATGCAATGTGGCACACAGGATTTCGTATAATAGGCCAAAGATTTTCATTATTGCAAGAAAAAGATGTAAAAAGCAAATTATTATTAGTAGGAATTGCAATATAACCGTTCTTATAATTAACACTATACGCCAACATGCATGCGTAGCCGTAAATGCAGTATTGTAAAGAGAGAAACAAATACTTGAAAGTAAGATAGCAACATAAATATGACAAAACAAAATATTTAAGGAGGGGAGATTACATCAATATTCTCGACAAGAGGCAGAGTAGAGAATATGAATAAATCATGGATGTGAAGTCAGATACTTATAATGGTTGTGTTTTTGGCATTTAGTATCATTGCCATTAGAAATGTTTTATGAACTTGTTTTCTCTTCCTTTCACCGTCATTAAACGTATTTCACATCAAATATTTATCGTATTCGTTTTATATTATTCTATTACCAACGCATTTTTAAAAAATATTTAGAGTAATAATAATCATAAAATGATGGAAAGGAAATTCATTCAGCCATCCGATGAAAAAAAAAAAAAATATTGTAAATTTCTAGCTATAATATATTTCGTCCAAAAAATTTTGGGTGACGAATGATTTTGTGATGGTGCTGGGGAAGGGACTAAAAGGATGAAGAATAACGACAATGAAAGAAAAACCAGAAAAGAAGCATTCGCCTATGAGATATGTATAGAAAATAGGGAGATAAAATAATGATAACTCATAAGAAATGACGATTATAAATCTTGTTGGCTAATTACTAGCTCTGCCACAGATTTCTAGGCCCTTGTTAGGTGTACCGCCTAAACACTGAGGTTGTATAAAAGTGATACTGACAAATCCAATATGGAAAGAAGTCTAAACCTTAAACCTTGACTCAGCTGATGAACCACAACATTTTAGGTTTCTGACTAGTGGGCACTCTAGTCCCTAAGGCTGAGATCTAGATATCTTTTGAAAAGAGGTCATTCCCGAAGCCATTTCACGCACACTGAAATTTCTCTCACATCTTGAATCTATGTTTTGAATGCCATTAAAAAGAGGACAATATAAATAATCACGAAAATTAACATCATTTATCGTAATTCAGAGATTATCATGTAGTATTAAACATAGTAAATAAAAATATATTGAATTCCTATATAACTGAGCAATTTCAAATAGAATAGTGATGGAGACTTAATTCCAATACATTTTTTTCATCATTCTTAGGCCATCTTTTTTTTTTCAACGACTTTGCAGATACACTAAAATTTTTTATGATTTACATGAATGTAATCTTATACATATGCTGCATATCTATAAATACATACACAGACATAACATATATGTATATATATATATATATATATATATACATATACATATATATATATATATATATATATACATATATATATATATATATATACATATACATATACACAAACATATATATATATATATATATATGTATATATATATATATATATGTATATATAATATACATATATATATATATATATGTATATAAATATACATATATATATATATATATATATGTATATATATATGTATATATATACATATATATATATTTATATATATGTATATATATATATATACATATATATATATATATATATATATATATATTTATACTTAGTAAGGTTTTAGAGAGTTTAATGACAGTTAAGGAGTTATTTGAAAATGAGGCAAATTATAAGCCCTATAAAGGTATATGCAGTGAATTGAGTATAGCACAAGGGTGTATAATGAAACTGTCAAAGGGTAATTATTCTTAGTTCAGTGAGGAAAAATGTTTTGTCTGAAACACGTGTTGATCACCAAGGTATTGTCAGATCAAAGCT
>NC_090741.1:131088800-131096300 GCF_036898095.1 Palaemon carinicauda | reverse complement strand
AATCACTATCATAATGGCATTTTAGTAACAATCCGGAGTCCCGGTTACAGATTGTCTTTTGGGGACTAATATAACCATAATCAAGTTCACTAAAGGACCTCATGCAGAAATCTTATTTTATAAAATTGGGTCAATATCATCAAGTTATCATCATCTCCTCCTACGCTTATTGCCACCAAAGGCCTTGGTTAGATTTCGCTAGTCGTCTCTATCTTGAGCTTTTAATTGAATACTTTTCCATTCATCATCCCCTACTTCACGCTTCATAGTCTTCAGCCATGTAGGCCTGGGTCTTCCAAATCTTCTAGTGAGTTGTGGAGTAATCTCTCTTGGGAAGTGCAAAGAGCATACCCAAACCATCTCCATCTACCCCTCTTCATGATCTCATCCACATATGGCACTGGAGTAATCACTCTTATAGTTTCATTTCTAATCCTGTCCTGCCATTTAACTCTCAATATCCTCTTAGGACTCTGTTCTCAAATCTAATAAATATATAGGGAGATTGTTTCATTGTCATACATGACTCATGTTCATAGTGTAATGGCGATCTCACTAAACTGATATATAGTCTGTTTTTTTATGTAAACTCGGGTGATTTGATTTCCCAATTTTACTTAAACTAACTATTCTCTGAATTTCTTTTTTCCATCTTTCAATAAATTCTAATTCTTCACACCCTGTATAGGAGATCATAGTTTCCAAATACTTAAATGATTCTACCTTATTAATCCTTTCTCCTTCCAATGATATTCCACCACCCATTGCTAACTCCATTCTCTTCATCTCTGTCTTTCTTCTATTTATCTTCAGCGCAACCTTGTGTGACATTTCATGTATTCTGGTAAGCAAGCATTACAAATCATGTGGTGTTCTGCTAACAACGATAGCTTCATCAGCATACTCTAAGTATGCTAAATTCCTTTCAATAATCCAGTCAAATCCCTCTCCAACATTGCTGGCTGTTCTAGGCATTAAAAAATCCATGAGGAGGATAAACAGACTTGATCAAGTTTAAATATCTGTAAGGAATTTCACACTAACGCAGGACTCTCCACAAAATTGGCCGGTGCACAGTATCAAAGGCTTGTTCATAGTCCACAAATGCCATAAGAAGGGTATTTCTATATTCTACTCATTGCTGTACAATATATCTGAAAATGATAATTTGGTCAGTGTAATTTCTAACTTGTCTAAATCCTGCTTGTTTATCTCTCAGTTTTTCGTCAATCTTTCTCTTCTGTCAATTTAGAATAAGCATACTTTATATTTTCACAACAAACGATGTAACTGTTATGCCTCTGTAATTACTGCAATCGGTCAGGTCTCCTTTTTTGCTATGTTCACTAACACCCCTATCTCCTATTCAGCAGGTTTTTCCTCATCATGCCACATTCGACAAAATAATCTTGTAAGTAGTCTGGGATTCACTTCATTTTCGACCAGTATCATCTCGGGAGTTATTTCATCGTATCCTGGGGCTTTCCATCTCTTTACTTTTTGAGGATAGCTTCGATTTCAAACATACTGAATTCCTCAATGGGTACATCAGGGGCTTCATCAGCTTCAGGTATATCAACCAAATTATTCCCCTTATTGTCTCGTATTCATAACCTCACTAAAGTGTTCCATCCTGTTGCTGTACCAGACCTCTCCCTCTTTTTTTATGGCTATACGCTTCTTCTTTAAGTAATTGAGCAAAATCATTCTTTTTTAGTGACTGGAAAGATTGATCGTCATGCAACATTTCAAGAGACAGTTTTTAAAACATTTTTTTTTTTTATGAAAATAGATATATGCACATACTATTTGTCACCGTTAGGGTAATACAATATACCCTGAAAGAAAGCAAAAGTGTTCAGAAATTTCATTGCCCTATCATCTTCATATTATAAACACAGAAGGTCCAATAGTAGAGCTTATTTTTTTTTTTTAAATCATCTATATAATTTTGCTAGCATAATTCAATTCGTTGCATTTACCAGGATGTTAGAAAAAAAAATAAAAAAAAATAAAAAAAAAATAAATAAATAAATAGGCTTGACCATGATATGTGGATTTCGGGAAGATTATTCATAGAAAATTTTGTTTTTTAAAGTTTTAAAGCATATTTAATCTGATAATATTGGAATTAATTGGGTGTTACAATGTCAGCAATTCGAACTTTTGACAATTTTGGGTAATCTAATGCAACTTTTCTAGCGTTAAAAAAGATAGGAAGAGAAGTCATCTCAATGTATTCTCGGCTCATGAAACATAGTGTAAGACACCAGATTCAATGATATGGCTTAATTACTTGCCAATCTACAGATGATATAATGGTAAAGAAGCCATGTCCCAGGTGTATTTAATTTCACTACAATAAAATATTCATCAAGGTTAAGGATATATCGGCTGGTTTCTGAACCTTGAATTCATGAAATTAGATACAAAAATACATAACGTAGCTCAGTTGGTTTGTAAGTTATTGATGATTTCATGTCATGGTTGCCATCTTAAACATCATCTTGAAGTCCTCCTATTTGATTTTATCTTAGATTTGTACCAAGGTTTTTTACTCGCTTAGGGGTTTACTAAAAGGATCAACAGTCAAAATTAGGGGACATAGGTTGAATGCTGAACCACCCTCAGCACCAGGACTATAATCCATAAAAAGAGTCAGTAACCAGCAATGCATAATATATATAAAATAAACTGTAGGAGAAAGGGCAATTTAGAAACTTCCCCCGAGGGAAGCACCAGTCACAAGTTTCCAAAGAAGAGAAAGGAAACTATAAATGAATAACTAGAATAGCAACTCGGCAGAGTGCAAACCTTTGCCACCACCACTTTTGTCACCAAGAAAACTGATGATTTTTTGAAGAACTGATCCAAAAACACATCTATCACGTAAATTTAGCATCATAGCCTAAAATCTTTAATTTCATTGACCTTTGATCCCCATCTGCTAACAAGGGTAATGAATTTTTTTTATAACATGTTATATATCACATGATAGGTAAATGAATTATGAAAATTTGGCACTGGTTTAACGAAAGTGAGATAATAGCTGGCCACATTATAGCAAAAAACACGATTTTGACCTTTTTGTGACCGTGACCCTCACCATTGACTCAATCACTTCCACAATCTCATCAAATTGTCCTTAGCAAATCCTTCTATCAAATTTCATGAGAATTTCCCAAATTAGCGCTATTTTTTCCCCTATTTGTAACCTTGACCATGATTATGTTATATGTCACAAGATAGACAATTAAATTGAGCACACATTGGGGCTAGTTTCATGCATATCGGAAAAAGAGTAACTACTATATAGCGAAAAGACTGTTTTACCTAATCATTACCAAAATATAATCAAATGGTTTCTTAATCAAGGCCAATCCTCCCAAAATATTTCATGAGATTTGGTCAAAGAGTTTTTGATTTAAGCAAATCACAAACACACAGACGTACATACTAATAAACACACGCCTCTCAACATATGACCTTTCCAGTAATGAAGTTGGCAAAGGTAACAAACTAAGAAAGTTTTCAAAGTTAAAATACAAGATTGTCAGATAAAAACAAACCTAATTTCTTTCTTACATAAACACACGCGCGCGCGCACACACACACACACACACACACACACACATATATATATATATATATATATATATATATATATATATATATATATATATATATATATATATATATATATATATATATATATATATATATATATATATATATATATATATATATTTATTATATATATATATATATATATATATATATATATATATATATATATATATATATATATATATATATATACTTTTCTCTGCTCTACAGTTGCTTATTCCTATCTTAATTTGTTGGATAGGATCTTGCAGTGTATTAAATCTCTTTGTTATACAAGTTGTATAAGATTTTACATACTTCTGACCATTCTTTACCTTCATATCTTCAAGGACAATACCTCCATGTTTGCAGTACTAGATATGCAGTTAAGTCTAATAGTCAGGACTTTTCCATCAGAAGCTTAATACTACACAGTATTCTAGAAGTTTTATTCTTGCTATGATCAGGTTGTGTAGAGATCATCCTAATTTGGTTGTACCGTATGCCTTTCACAGGCTTGTACACTGTAACAGTATTTCTGTGTTTTTTTTTTTTTTCTTTTTTTTTTTTTTTGTATATTGTCGTTATCACTCTACCGTCACACTGATAACTTGTTTCTGCCTGTATTTGCTTGTATCAATCTGTTTATATTTTGTGACTTTCTATCACTGAAGTTGCTAATTTGAAAACTTGCTGTCTGCTAAAATAAAGTTAGTTGCAATTATGCTGTCTCTCAGTTACTGCCTAACTGGTGCTTCTGTATACTGGTGACCACCGAAGGGTTCAGCTCCTTCCGTCTTCCCCCTGCGCTGCTGCATCTTATTGTTTGATGACTCCACCATTAAACACTGACTCAACCCTCAACGCCATACCACAAAAACTACCGTCCTATGCCAGTGGAGAAGCGTTCGCCTTGTTCCAGCGTGCTGCAGTCCAGTTTCGCATCAAGGACATGGCTCATTCGAGTACCAAAGGAGAATCTCTGATTGGCTGTGCAAGGATTCAGACACACTAATAACATACAACGCCTTTAAATCATATCTCCTGTAACAATACTCACAAATGCAATACGCCGGGGTAGCAAAACTTTTTCAGCTCTCTCAACTACCGTTAGGGGTACCAGAAGACTTCACTCGCCCTCAGAGAAATATCCAGTTCTGCTCGCCTACAGCAGAATGTTATCCTTGTGATGTGAATCCACCTCATGCCCTTTTATTATGGCACCTCCCCCAACCTGTATGTGCTGCTATCTCTGATATCGACATTTTCCCCATGAAGGTCCTGATGACAAAGGTTGACGCCCTTATGAATAGCCACTTAACAACCTTACAAACATCCATCAACGCCTCCACTTCTGACAAAGTAGACACCTATTCAACAGGGACTGAAGCCAACCTGAGAGCGGTAGGACACAAACGCTTAACCCTTGACATGCTGTAGCATTGACAATGCCACCCACCACCAACATATACCACCCTCAGCTTACGCTTAAACATACAACCTCTCCAGCCATTTCCTGATGACCATCGGCTGCAGTTATGCCATCACTCAATCACTCCAAATTCGGGGCTGGTGTGAAAAAAAATGTACGAATGGTTGTCAGTGGCCAGAAAATGTGTTATGTTGGTCATTGGTTGCAGTGTTGGCCTCCCATGTCGCTAATCTATTTTTTTTTCTTTTGAAGTAAGTACGGGTATGTGATTTTTGGTATACACCGGGGCTTGTCGTTCTCTTCTGCCAAGGCCACTCTCCAGGACACGAGGTAATCTGTCTAAGTTTCTTGTTGCTGAGGTAACATTGACAATTCTTGGTGTCAATTTCCTGTCAAAATTTCCCCTCCTAGTCGATGTATGTCACCAACAGTTAGTCAATGTCAATTCATATTCCTAGATGCACCTCTAACCTGGCCCCTCTGACCTCACTCTCCAAGTAGATGCACCTACGGATGCATACGTCCACCTACTCACATCATACCTGAAAGTTTTCTGTTGAGAACTGTGATGAACGACCATAGCTCCCTTGAAATACAGTATTTATCACCATGTCAAGACAATGGGGCCCAAAGTGTTAGCTAGATTCTGACTTCTGGCACTTGATCGTTTGGCAGCCACTTAACAATCTTACTTTAAAATAGAAGAAATGAGCCTTTACCAAAAGTCCTTAACCCTGTGATCATCACCCTTGCACATCGTCCTCAAGAAAGATGGCCCTCTGCGGTCATGTGGGTATTACAGGGGCCTGAACATGAACACAGAACCGGATCACTAGCACCTTACAAACATTACCAACGTGACCTCCTACTTGCACAAAGCGAAGGTTTTCTCTGCCCATTACCTCCTGAAGGGGTATTATCAAGTGCAAATGAACCCAGAATACATGAACAAGCCCAACATCACCAGCCCCATTGGTACATACACCTTCAATTACTCCCGTTTTGTGCTTTCATAACTAAGGGGCCACTTTTCAATGTCTCATGGACGGCATCTTTGGGGACTTTTTCTTCTGTGTATATTGCAGAGACGACATACTTGTGTTCTCTTCCTTCAAAGAGGAACACTACTGTCATCTACGCACCGTGCTTAACCGCCTATAACAGAACAGTCTTGTACTCTGGCAAGACAAATTTACCTTTGGCGCCAACGAAATATTGTTCTCAAGGCACTGCATCACACCTAGAGGAGGCCAAACTGTCCCTGAAATGATAACACCTGTTCAGAACTTCATGGTTATGATCAACTATTGCCGCCACGCTCCCCCCCCCTCTATGCCTCCATAAAGGGTAAGCCAAAAGACCTGAAGTGGGGTCCCATTTAAGACATGGCCTTCTGTATCACAAAGAATGCCCTATCAACCGCTGCTGTTCTCAGTTTTCCCGTGCCATCTGAACCTCACCCTTTCTCCACTGATTCCAGTGACATCACTATTAGGGCAGTCTTTGAGCAGGTGGTAAACAGTTTGCCCTGTCCTAAGTGGAATCTGGCTACTCAACTTTCGACAGTGAATGGATGACAGTGCATTTGACTCTCCGTTACTTTCGTCACTTTTTAGAAGGTAAGACATTCGTCATTTGCACAGACCACTTGCTTCTGGTTCATACTTTCACTCGACAGTCCGACGCGTGGTCCCCCCATCAACGTCAGCATTTCCCGACAGTGACTGAATACAACTGTACCCTTCAGCATGTCCCAAGGAAAATTAGTCCCATTGTCAATACCCTGTTAAGAAACACATTGGACGACATTCACATGGAATCAGATTACAATGCCTTGACTGAAGTCTAAAGAAAATACCCAGAAAACCAAGCCTGTAGGACATCCTGCACATCCCTTTATTGGGAAGATTCTTCTCTCGACAACTCCAATGTATACCATGTATACCCTCACTCATGCACTGATACTTGTTTGATTCCATTCATGGCGTTACAGATCCGTCAGATCATTGTATTATACAGCTGCTGAAGGCAGAATTCATTTGGCAGGGCTTTAATGATAATGCTTAAGATTGGGTCTGTGCCTTTGCTTCATGCAAACGTGCATTGATAAACGGATTCAGAAGTGAACACCTTTCCTCAATCTAACCGAACGTTTTGCCCACATTCTCACTTATGTTGTAGGTTCCTTACCTACATCATAAGGACATCGTTACCTGTTTACCGTCATCGACCTCTCCATTCGTTGGCTTGACGCCATTCTCATGGAAACTGGAACGCCTCCCTCTCAGGATGAGTAGTTAGGTTTAGTATTCCTGAACTTATTACTCACGACATTGGTATCAATTTAACATCTCAATTCAGGATATCATTAGTGAATCTCCTTGGTGTCACCTTTCATCGAACAATAGTATACAACCCTGCAGCCAACGATATAGTTGAACGTTTTCACCCTACCCTCAAAT
>NC_090741.1:131078800-131081300 GCF_036898095.1 Palaemon carinicauda | reverse complement strand
TGGTCTAAAACATCAGAGTAGGTGATCGCCCTAGGCTTTGGTCTCCCTGACACTAATCTTTTCTTTTCCACTTGATGCAGGTATAGATGTGTCTTTTTTTAGACACTGGTGCATGCATTTTTGTTCTACCAATATCCTTCTCCGGGGAATGACATAGTCATTCTAAGCCTGATGACGTTCGCCTGATAGCTGCCAATTTAGCTGGGATCCCTACCCATGGTTACAAGATAATGATACTATCATTTCAGACTGCAAAATACCCTTGGAAGGTTTTTGTTGTAAGTAACATGCCAATTCTTATTACAGATTTCCTCATTGATATGATATATCAACGTTTAATGAACGTAAACTCATAATCACCATTTTAACTTGTCCCATCTGACCTCACACTCAAGATCAGTACACCCTTGGATTCTTGAACCCGCCTCTCTCTGTCGTACCCAGAAGTCTTCCTTCTGAAACTTTTCAAAATGCTCTTGGATCCTGCACGGTATTTATCACCTTATCAAGATCACTGGTCCACAAGTGTTTGTCTGATTCAGGCATCTGATATCAGATCGTTTGGCAGTCACTAAATGAATGTTTACCTCAATGGAATATATGGGCCCTTGACAAAAACACTAAAACCCATGGTCCTCACCCTTACATATTGTCCTGAAGTAGGATAGAGCTCTGTTTCGATTATAGACGTCTTAACATGCAGACATAACCGGATCACTCTCCCGTCCCTAATATTTCCAACGTTATATACACAACCTTCTGTAGGAGTATTATCAGGTAGTCATGAACCCAGATGATATCCTCAAGATCACCATCACTACATCCTCCGGTATATACACAATAAATTACTCCTGATTTCACCTTTGTAATGCAGTGGCCACTTTTCAATGGTTAATGGATAACATTTTCTTGGGTCTCCTATTCAGTGTATGTTATTTGAATGACTTGTATGTTATGTGGATGACATATTTGGATTTTCTTCCTCCAAAGAGGAACACTTCTTTCAACTCTGCATCATTATCGACTCCCTACAACAGAACTGCCTTGTATGTTAATGTACATTTGGTGCCAATGAAGTATTGATCTATGGTGATTCATCACTCCTGAAGGTATCCATCCTCACCCTAAAAATGTATCAGGTGTTCAGAGCTTCACCACGGCCTCGATTATTAAAGGAATGCAAAAATTCTTGTGCATGATAAAATATTATTACCAGTTCCTACCAGGCATCACCAGCACTCTTGGCTCCCTCTACACCTGCCTCTATGGGAAGCCAAAAGACATGAAATTGGGTCCCCTTCAGGAAGCGGTCTTCTGCAATATTAAAAATTTCCTATAAACTGCTGCTGCAGCCCCTTTTCCTGTATTCCATGCTCTATTCCATTTTCCTGATGTAAGCAAAGTCACTATTTTTGCAGTATTGAGCATGTGGTCAACGGCTCGCCCAACCCATTGGACTTCACCAGTAGTAAACTGTCTAAGGCGAATTCCAGCTGCTCTACATTCATCAGCGAATTATTGGTGGTGAATTTGGCTCTCCGTTAATTTCACCGCTACTTAAAGAGTACACCCTTTGTCATTCAAATTGATCACATACTCATGGTGAATCCCTTTGCTTGAAAGTCCAACATCACCAGGTGCAGCTAAATAAAACTCTACCTTTAAACATGTCACTGGGAAGCTGAATTCCATTGCTGCTTCCCTGTCAATAAACAATTTGGCCACCATTCGCATGGGATTGGATTACAGTGCCTTTGCACAGCCCAAAGGAAATATCCATAGTACTAATCATACAAGAAACCCTGCTCATCCTCCATTGGGAAGACGTCGTCCTCGACGACTCTAAACCAACCCTCCTCTGGGGCGTAAGTACGTATAGGCCACAACCAAGGATACGTGCCTCAATGCTCTAATGAGTCTTTGATATCCTACAGGGCCTTTCACATCCCTTGCACTGACCTGCTGCATACTATGGATGCTAAAGATTCTAAGGAAATACAAGCATGGGCCCAAACTTATAAAGTACATCAACACAGGGAATCAGGTGACGAAACTTTTCCTTAACCTCAGCGTAACTTTAACCATATCCACATCGATGAAGTAGGTCCTCTACCCACATCACAAAGACACTGTTACCTACTTAGCATCCTTGACCACTCTACCCAATGGCTTAATGCCATCCCCGTAGAAATTGCAATGTCCGCCTCATGTACATTCCCTTTTACTCTCAGGGTGGATAGCGAGATTTGGTATATATGACCATATTACTTCTGACAGGGGTACAACTTTCAACTCTCTATTGAGGACATTAGTAGAAAATATCCTGGGCAATACCCTACATCAGACAAATACCTACAATGCTGAAACCAACAAAATGTTTGAAAGCTCTCATTACACGCTCAAAGAACCTTTCATGTCCTTCTACAATAAATCCCACTGGTTTACTTAGCTTCCCTGGGTACTATTGGGATTAAGGACCACTCCTATGCATACCATAAAT
>NC_090741.1:131066321-131078300 GCF_036898095.1 Palaemon carinicauda | reverse complement strand
TATATATATATAATTATATATATTCATATATATATATATATATATATATATATATATATATATATATATATATATATATATATATATAATATATATATATATATATACATATACATATACATATACATATATATATATATATATATATATATATATATATATATATATATATATACATATATATATATATATTTGTGTATATATAATATATATATATATACATATTTTTGGGTTCAAGCCATGTCGTCCTGATGGAAGTTCCTATAGGGTAGCTACCTAGGGTATATTACAACTACGGCGATATTCCCAGAGAATTTACCTTAAGGTACCAGAATTCTAACTCCTGGAGCGAGTATCCCTCGTGAAAGGGATATCGCGACATATCAGAGGACGTATACTAGACACGCCACATGGCAATCTACATCCTTGACAGAGATTTCGTCTCGTAGGAGGTGATTGGCGAGATACGAATTCGGGAAAGAAAAAGGGGAGCCGCTCCCAAGGCTTCCCTATCCTCCGATTTGTATGCATGCCTTGCGCCAATCCTGGCGCCATCTGTATTCCTTTTTGCGTAGCTTAACAACTCGGTGTTTTTTCCTGTTTTTCTCGCAAATCTTGGATTTACTCTACTTTTCATGGCTTCTCCGTCTTCGTCGGCCTCTGATAAGTTGAGTATAGTGTCTTTTATGTATAAATGTAGGCTCTTGGTAAAATTTTGAGTGATTAATAAGAATAATCTTTGATACAAGAGCCTACCAGAGGCGTCTTGGACGCTGTCGCTCGCTAAGTATAAATTAGTTAGTCAGAGCGACATTCCTGGTTGTTTTGCTTTAATAAATTTTAGCTATTTAGCATTACATAGGATTTCCCTTCGTGCTTAGTATTATTTGGCGAAGTATTCGCCATTCTGGCCTACGCTAGGCCATGTAGCCTAGTCGTTTGGTCCTAGTACTTCATGCATGATTATGGTTTTTCCGAGTGTAATTAAAATTTTATTGAAGCTTTAGGCTATATTTTATACATTTTAGACTGTGTGGAATATTTCCAAGATAGTATATGAGTGAGTTTCGGTGATTTAGGTAATCGATTCTCTTGGTGCCTAGGCTAGTTGCTTATGGAGCCTTAGTATACTTTATCATACCCCGCGGTTGCTTTCTTTTCTTCGGAGAAGGTATGCAATCCCTTTCCCTCTGTTTAAGCCTTGGGCTTATCCCTAAGTGGTTTTTTCCGAATTTATTTTCGATAAAACTATACTAGGGTGTTACTGTACCTTCCTGTTCCTGTAGTTATGGTTCAAGAGGGACAGAACAACAGAGTTTTTTTAGTCTGAGTCTGTGTTGTCTGGCTTGGGGCTGAGTCCCCCTCGCTGACCTAACACAGACAAAGGGAGCTTAGCTCCCTTAGGTCACTACCGAAGGTTTCTGTGGATATGATTCCTTCTTTTGTGATCTACCAGACTAGTCCTTGTTGCTGTTCTCGGGGGAGGATAAGTTCTTTCCTTGGGAGTAGCAACGCCTTCCTTGCTTTGGTGCTCTGGGAGCTGGCAAGTATTGCTGGCCTTCCCCCTTAGATCTCCCTTAGGCTAAGATAAGTTTCTTGGCTGCGGGTGATCTGTCACTAAAGCAAGGTTGGCAGGACCCTCTTGTCCCTTCCCCCTCTTTCTCCGTAATGGCCGAGCCATTACTGTACTGTACGTCGTTCTACATCTGGACCTAGTATAGGTTAGGATGTGGAATTGACTCAGCCCCTTGCCGGCCGGCAGAGCTGCTGGCCGGCAAGGGTCTTATGTTTTCGAGTGCTGCCCGGACCTCTCTTGGTCCCTCATCCATGCCTGCCGGCAGAGCCAGACGGCATTGGTCAGGAAGCCTGAATTAGTTTCTCCCCTTCCTTATATGCACTCTTTCGGTTGCCGGGCATGGAGGTTGTGTACACTCTTATCCCGGCATCCATTCTATTTTTCTTCTAGTGCTGTACCTGACCCGGCTGCCGGCCTATAAGGCCGGCAGCCGGGCAGGTGTAGTCCTCTGGTTCTTTTGCTGCCGGCTGGCATCGGTCTTGTACCTTTGCCGGCCGGCTTATGTCAGCCCTTGTCTGCCGGTCACCAAGAGTGTGGCCGGCAGCTGGGTACTACCTTGTGTATTGCTGCCCGGCAGCCATTGCCGGCCAACATTGGCTGTTACCGGGCGGCAGTTGCTGCCGACCGGCACATGCATTTGAACCAGAGTGCTGCCGCCTTATAGCTGTTAAGTAGTATACTTTAAAGCTAGTTGTGGTGTGTGCCGGCCGGCAAAGGCAGGCCGGCACACATCCCCCTACACTGTACTAGTATTCTTCAGTATAACATATACAGTAAGAAGAAAACTACGGTAAGGGTTTTGGTACAGCACTGTGTCTTCTAACACTATTGTGTTTTCTTGCACATCCCTTTGCTGTTGCCCTACAGATAGAAAGCTGAGTTCTTTCCTGTCTATTATCCAGGATTTTAAAATCATTGCTTAGGTGTGAGCTCCACCTGTTTCCTCTGGAAACCTTGCATTGGTTACTCTAGAAGAGATAAACCATTTTGATTTTATTATCTGGAAGGCTGCAACAATGGGTTGTGAGGGAAACACAAGTGTGTGTCTTTCCTTTCTGAATTGTTATGCTATACTATGCATATCCAGTGATACATAGTTCACTTGATACTCATGGAAATTTCTTCTCTTTACAGAAGGACACTCCGAATTGGGGAAGTGCTTTCTGCAACGTCAGCAGCAAGAACCTCTGCGGACATGAGTTTTGTAGGAGACACGCAGCATACGCTGTCTCCAAGGATGATCTCCGGTATTGGGACCCTCAGTATGTACTGTGCGCACTAACCTGATTACTGAGACCTTTAATTCCCCTAGGACAGAGGAATCAAGGGATATAGCTAGGAAGAAGCTTCGTACCTGGGTAAGGGGCTTCCAAAAGAACACTTCTGGCCCTTATCTTCCAAGTGAGAAGATGAGGGCGTATCTTTTCCCTAAGGCATCAGCTGATGTAGTGATTCCCCAGCTTCAAGAGGAGATCCCCTAAGTTCAGATCCAGGTGGATGCTGAAGTCGCGGTTGCGATGCAAGACATCCAGTTAGATGACAGGATGTCTGATGTGGACGGGTGTCAGGAGGAAGACCTCCTGGCAGAAGCCCAGGATGAAGTTCAAGCCCCAGACGTTGTAGAGGTAGACGTCGTCGAGGTGTCGGCTACTCCGGCTCAGATTCCGGAGCCTATTCCCTCTACATCGGCCGGTCTCCCAGTAGAGCTGGGACAGGCCCTCTCTTTTATTGTTGGAATGATCCACAAATGCAGAAGGAGAATCAGGAGAAGGCGGCTGCAATGGAACTGCGAATGCAGTGCCTTGCAGAATCACATGGGCCCCAGAAAAAGCTCAATGTGAAAGACCTTCCCTTGTGCTCAAATGCTAACCCATGGAGGTATGCTGAGCACATGCCGATGACGACTGGAAAGATCGTCATCTTGGATAAGCTGGGCTCAGTTCCCCTGGAGGAGGTGGAATTCTGGCCCAGCAAGGCATCATATCCGGACTGTTATGTCCGGCTGAGGAAGGAACCAGCTTCAAAGGAGGAGACAGAGCCGAAGGAGGTCATAGTGATGGACCATGCTAAGGCTCAAGCTCTACTTTCATCCTCGATGAAAGAGAGGGGCTTCTCTAACTCAAAGGTAGCCGCATTGAATAGGAAGCTCCCTTCCTTTGTGTCCTCGCCTACTAGAGCCTTCCCCTTTTTACAGAAAGGGTTTCTGGCTGTACTAAAAGCAGTCGAGGCCGGCAAGTCTTGCCCCTCCCTAGAGGAGTGTAAACCTTTGTCGCTGGCCCCTGTCTATGGACCACAAAGACTGGAAGGACGTCCATCTTACGTTCTCAGTTGGAAAGTTGGAGGCTGATATTGCCGGACGTCAGTTCGGCAAGGACCTCCCTAAGCTGTCTGACTTTCTTTTGCGAAGTGAGTTCGATACAAAAGAAAGACCGACTGCTTTAATGTCTCTTCAGACTACTCTCGAGACGATGGCAAGTGACCCCAAGGTCCATGAAATGTTCATGGTAGTGGCCAAGTCTCATCTGGCCACAGTGACGAAGGACCTTTATGGCTTCGTCAAGGCAAGGAGAGCTTGTAGGGAGTTCATGTTTACCTCGGCTACGGTGAGGCACGAGCCAAAGAAACTAATCTCCTACAACATTTGGGGAAAAGACCTTTTCCCTACCGACTTGGTCAAAGAAGTTGTTGATAAGGCCGCCTTGGAGAATAAAAACCTTCTCCAGAAGTGGGGCCTGGCTATCAAAAGAAAGTCTTCCCCGGATGAGGGTCCTCAACCAAAGAGGAAGACTATGAGGACTAGGCTACCGTCTCGGCCAGCCAAACCTCTTAGACAGCAACAGCAACTGCAATTGCCATTGCCCCCAGTGCCCCAGATCGTGGCACAAACCCAGACCACTTTTCAGTGGGTACCCCAGGCCGTGTCGACACAGTCCACGGCATTCACCCCAGCGTTCGAAGGGCAGTCTACTTCCTTTCGAGCAAAGCCTAGAGGAGCAGCCAGAGGCTCGTCTAGACGCCCCTCAAGGGGAAGGGGATTCACGGGTGGTCGTGGTCAGGAAGGCAAGACCTCAGGACGGCAGTCCAAGTGAGGTGATACCGGTAGGAGGGAGACTTCTGAAATTTCGGGATCGGTGGACCTTCGATCCCTGGGCCCACAGCCTACTCAAGAATGGACTGGGCGGGAGCTGGTACAGCACTCCACCCCCGTGCCTTCGGTTTTTCCAACACTCCACCCCCGTTATGGAGGAGTACGTTCAAGAACTGTTGGAGAAAAAAGGTGACCCGAAGGGTGAGGCCCATCAATTTCTAAGGGAGGCTGTTTTGTGTTCCCAAGAAAGACTCGGAAAAGCTCAGAGTCATTCTGGACTTGTCGCCACTCAACAAGTTCATAGTGAATTGCAAATTCAAAATGCTAACACTGCAACACATAAGGACCTTACTGCCCAAGAGGGCATATTCCGTCTCTATAGACTTGTCAGACGCCTATTGGCACATTCCAATTAGCCATCGACTCTCCCCCTACCTAGGGTTCAGGCTACAACGAAGACTATACGCCTTCGGAGCCATGCCATTCGGGCTAAACATAGCCCCGGGGATTTTTACGAAGCTTGCGAGCGTAGCTCTCAAACAATTACGCCTAAAGGGAATTCAGGTAGTAGCCTACCTGGACGACTGGTTGGTGTGGGCAGCATCCGAGACAGAATGCTTGCAAGCTTCCAGTCAAGTGATCCAGTTCCTAGAGTACCTAGGCTTCAAGATCAACAGAAAAAGTCTCGACTTTCTCCATCTCAAAAGTTCCAGTGGCTGGGAATCCACTGGGACCTTTTGTCACACCATAGTGTATTAAGATAAGAAATTTCATATGTATCTTTCAGGAGGAAAAAAGCTCAAAATTGTTACAGATCATAAACCTATACTAACAATATTGGGCTCACAAGTAAGTTTACCAACGTTCATACCTGCAAGACTCCAACGTTGGGCAATCACAATAGCCGCATGTAATTATGATATAGAATATCGTACTACATCAAAGATGGGTAATGCAGATGCTTTATCTAGATTTTCAGTACACAAAGCACAAGGAAAGTATGATGATAATATATTACTAGATTCAGTATATGATGTACCCATTACAGCCAAGAATATCCCACACAATACCAAGAAAGACCCAATACCTAGTAAGGTATTAGAGAGTTTAATGACAGTTAGGGACCTAAGTGGAAATGAGGCAGATTATAAGCCCTATAAAGATATATGCAGTGAATTGAGTATAGCACAAGAGTGTATAATGAAACTGTCAAAGAGTAATTATTCTTAGTTCAGTGAGGAAAAATGTTTTGTCTGAAACACATGTTGATCACCAAGGTATTGTCAGATCAAAGTCGATTGCAAGGACTTTTGTCTGGTGGCCAGATGTAGATAGAGGTATTGGATTGTTTGTAAGAAATTGTATGAATTCTTTTTATGCAACAAAACAACCCTGAATTTCCTAGAATGTACCCGTAGGAATTGCCCCGGAATCCGCAGCAAAGAGTGCACATAGATTTTGGAAGTCCTTTATTAGGTTATTTGTTTTAGTTGTAGATGCCTACAGTAAGTCGCCAGAAGTAATTCCAATGAAGACAACATCATCTTACGCAACTGTTGAAGAATTTTTTTTTCTCTACACATGGAATTCCATTAAAAATTGTCACTCATAATGGTCCTCAGTTTACCTCAAAGTAATTTAGAGTTTTCTGAAGTGAATGGTATGACAGATACATTTTCAGCAACGCACCATTCTTCCATGGATGGAGAGGCTTAAAGATTTGTTCAAACATTTATGCATAACATGATATGCAGAAAAGGAAATACGAATAAAATATCTTTAAATGTGTCAAAGTTTTTATTGTCTTATAGAACAACACCGCACAGTACAACAGGTGTGACACCATCAAATATTTTGATGAAGAGGAGGATTAGGTGTAAGTTAGCTTTGTTTTATCTGAGATTGCAAAGAGATTTAGATGAAAAAGTGTATAAGCAATTAGAAATTCTTCCAAAAGTAAGACAATTTTCCCTTATTCCGATGTCATGGTAAGATCATAAAATACTCCAGAAAAGTGGGTACCAGGAGAAACTGTAAATGAGATAGGAAATTTATATTATGATGTTCGAGTGGGAGGAAATATTATTAAACGTCATGTTGATCCATTAGAGTCATTAGATAAAAATCCTGTAGATCATGTGAATGTTAGAAATGAAGAATTTTCAGAAGTAGTTAAATCAAATATTAACCATGATGCTCAAACATCAAATGTAGATTCAGAATCGATTCATGTGAAAGTACAGGAGGAAGTTGGACTACTACCCTATAGGCTATAGGATAAATAGAGGGTATTAAGAGTTATGTTGCACCATATTGCATGGATAAAATATATTTTAACAGTTCATAAGTGTAGTAGCGCATGTTATGAAGGATTTTATCATTATTTAATCGCCCTAAAATTAAGATATGATTCTTTTTATTTTTTTATTGAGTAGGATCCGATCTTTTTGAGAGCGATTCTCATTTGTTATTTTTGTATGTATGTGTACGAGTTTTCTTTATATATTCTCACTCGAGAGTCAGAAGTTGCTACTGTAATATTTATTGTCATCTTATCCAGTAATTGGTAAAATAATAGTAAAAAAAAAAAAAGTAATGGGAAATGGAAATAAATGATTTGTAGTTTAATACCTCTAGTTGAACCTGACTGAGAAAGATTACAAAGATAGTAATTTTGGAGGTTGTTATGTAAATGAAACGGTTAGAGAGAGAGAGAGAGAGAGAGAGAGAGAGAGAGAGAGAGAGAGAGAGAGAGAGAGAGAGAGAGAGAGAGAGAGAGAGATGTCGAACGTGGAGAGTGCTTCTCTTCCTACTATATCAGGCCTAATAAAGACAGAAACATGGAGACGCTTAAAATCCTCGGCTTAAATGTTCTTGAAGGGGATTGTTTTCCTCTCCGATCGTGACCAAAGTGAAAAACTTGAAGACAAAGAGTGAAGGAAAGAACAAAATTTAGAAATCCTTCCTTTTACTTCCTCAGAAGAGTTTACCTTACATAGATATAAGTATCAAAGCGGTAACGTGTGTGACAAATGTGTTTTTAAATATGTTTTGAAATGTGTTAAAGTAAAACTATGAAAACCAAAATCTGATCCAAAATGAAGGTCAAGTAAATGATGAGAAAGTAGAATTAAAAAAAAGAAAATATTGATTTCAAGATAGCGTCCTTGTTTGATAATTAAACAGGTCAGGTCTACTTGAATTATTTGGTTACATTCAGAGCTTATTTACACTTTGGATGCATTATGATATAAGTAATATGTGTAGTTTGACTACCGAATTTTAATAATTTTGATAATAGAAAATCAAATATTATTAAGTATAATTATATTGATAATCTATAAATTATCTTACTTTATATACTGTAAATTATCTACATTTACATAAAGAGAAATAATAATAACATTTATTGTTGAATAATTATTGAATATTTCAACCACATTATAAAGTAATATTCGTAAAATATCTAAGGAAATATTATCAAAGCAATACTAATATGAAAATTATTTTCTAATGTAAATTATTTGGTGAGTGCTTTGCGAGATAAAAAAAAAAAATAAATAAAAAAAAAAAAGAATACAAATCACGGGCATTGGTGGATCAAAACTTTAAGCTCTGCAATCTGTCAGAAAACGTCAGATTTTATGGATTTTGCATTTATCTATAACACTTCCTAACATGCCGTAATTAATTATAGATGCAATGTGGCACACAGGATTTCGTATAATAGGCCAAAGATTTTCATTATTGCAAGAAAAAGATGTAAAAAGCAAATTATTATTAGTAGGAATTGCAATATAACCGTTCTTATAATTAACACTATACGCCAACATGCATGCGTAGCCGTAAATGCAGTATTGTGAAGAGAGAAACAAATACTTGAAAGTAAGATAGCAACATAAATATGACAAAACAAAATATTTAAGGAGGGGAGATTACATCAATATTCTCGACTAGAGGCAGAGTAGAGAATATGAATAAATCATGGATGTGAAGTCAGATACTTATAATGGTTGTGTTTTTGGCATTTAGTATCATTGCCATTAGAAATGTTTTATGAACTTGTTTTCTCTTCCTTTCACCGTCATTAAACGTATTTCACATCAAATATTTATCGTATTCGTTTTATATTATTCTATTACCAACGCATTTTTAAAAAATATTTAGAGTAATAATAATCATAAAATGATGGAAAGGAAATTCATTCAGCCATCCGATGAAAAAAAAAAAAAATATTGTAAATTTCTAGCTATAATATATTTCGTCCAAAAAATTTTGGGTGACGAATGATTTTGTGATGGTGCTGGGGAAGGGACTAAAAGGATGAAGAATAACGACAATGAAAGAAAAACCAGAAAAGAAGCATTCGCCTATGAGATATGTATAGAAAATAGGGAGATAAAATAATGATAACTCATAAGAAATGACGATTATAAATCTTGTTGGCTAATTACTAGCTCTGCCACAGATTTCTAGGCCCTTGTTAGGTGTACCGCCTAAACACTGAGGTTGTATAAAAGTGATACTGACAAATCCAATATGGAAAGAAGTCTAAACCTTAAACCTTGAATCAGCTGATGAACCACAACATTTTAGGTTTCTGACTAGTGGGCACTCTAGTCCCTAAGGCTGAGATCTAGATATCTTTTGAAAAGAGGTCATTCCCGAAGCCATTTCACGCACACTGAAATTTCTCTCACATCTTGAATCTATGTTTTGAATGCCATTAAAAAGAGGACAATATAAATAATCACGAAAATTAACATCATTTATCGTAATTCAGAGATTATCATGTAGTATTAAACATAGTAAATAAAAATATATTGAATTCCTATATAACTGAGCAATTTCAAATAGAATAGTGATGGAGACTTAATTCCAATACATTTGTTTCATCATTCTTAGGCCATCTTTTTTTTTGTCAACGACTTTGCAGATACACTAAAAAATTTTATGATTTACATGAATGTAATCTTATACATATGCTGCATATCTATAAATACATACACAGACATAACATATATGTATATATATATATATATATATATATATATATATATATATATATATATATATATATATATATATATACATATATATATATATATATATATATATATATATATATATACATATATATATATATATATATATATATATATATATATATATATATATATATATATACTTACATATATATATATATATATATATATATATATATATATATATATATATATATATATATATATATATATATATATATATATATATATATATATATATATATATTATATATATATATATATATATATATATATATATATATATATATATATATATATATATATATATATATATATATATATATATATATATATATATATATATATATATATATATATATATATATATATATATATATATATATATATATATATATATATATATATATATATAGTATAGTATTTATAGAGTATATATATACATATATAGGATATATATATATATATACATATATATATATATATATATAGGTATATGCAGTGAATTGAGAGTTATAGCACAAGGGTGTATAATGAAACTGTCAAAGGGTAATTATTCTTAGTTCAGTGAGGAAAAATGTTTTGTCTGAAACACGTGTTGATCACCAAGGTATTGTCAGATCAAAGCTCGATTGCAAGGACTTTTGTCTGGTGGCCAGATGTAGATAGAGGTATTGAATTGTAAAAAATTGTATGAATTCTTTTTATGCAACAAAACAACCCTGAATTTCCTAGAATGTACCCGTAGGAATTGCCCCGGAATCCGCAGCAAAGAGTGCACATAGATTTTGGAGGTCCTTTATTAGGTTATTTGTTTTTGATGGTTGTAGATGCTTACAGTAAGTCACCAGAAGTAATTCCAATGAAGACAACATCATCTTACGCAACTGTTAAAGAATTAATGAAACTTTTTCTTCTACACATGGAATTCCATTAGGAATTTTAACTCATATTGGTCCACAGTTTACCTCAGAGTAATTTAGAGTTTTCTGAAGTAAATGGTTTGAAACATACATTTTCAGAAACGTACCATCCTTCCATGAATGAAGAGGCGGATTTTTTTTTTCAAACATTTAAGCATAGTATGAAATGCAGAAAAGCAAATGTGAATAACATATTTCTTAATATTTCAAAGTTTTTAATATCTTATAGAACAAAACCGCACAATTCAACAGGTGTGACACAATCAATATTTTTTTTTTTTTTTTTTTTTTTTTTTTTTGATGGAGAGGAGGAGTAGGTGTAAGTTAAATTTGTTGTATCCAAGTTAGCAGAGTGATTTAAAAGAAAAAGGGGTATAAGCAATTATAAAGTCTTCCAAAAGTAAGACAATTTTCCCCT
The DNA here is from genome assembly GCF_036898095.1 of Palaemon carinicauda. Lineage (NCBI taxonomy): Eukaryota > Metazoa > Arthropoda > Malacostraca > Decapoda > Palaemonidae > Palaemon > Palaemon carinicauda. The sequence goes on along the minus strand of NC_090741.1, from coordinate 131,067,250 downwards.
TATTCCGATGTCATGGTAAGATCATAAAATACTTTAGAAAAGTGGGTACCAGGAGAAACTGTAAATGAGATAAGAAATTTAAATTATGATGTTCAAGTATGTGAAAATATTGTAAAATTTCATGTTGATCCATTACAACCGTTAAATGAAAATCCTGTAGGTCATATGAATGTTAGAGATGAAGAATTTCAGAAGTAGTTAAATTAAATATTAACCATGATGCTCAAACACCAAATGTAGATTCAGAATCGATTCATGTACCAGTACAGGAGGAAGTTGGACTACTTCCCTATAGGCTATAGGATGAATGGAGGGAAGCCCCCCTGAGAGATTAGGTTTGTAAACTCTTGTACAATGTCAAGTTTGGGAGGAGGAGACTGCTAAGTATTTTGTACTGTAATGCTATATGCGCAACGGGTATTAAGAGTTAGGTTGCAAAGTATTGCATTAAAAGAATATAATTTAACAGTTCATAATTGTAGTGGCGCATATGATTTAGGATTTAATCATTAAATTAATTGCCCTAAAGTTTAGTTGTTATTCTTCTTCGTTTTTTATTGAGTAGGTTCCGATCTTTTTGAGAGCGATGCTTATTTGTTATTTTTAGATGTAGGTGTACGAGTTTTGTTTATATATTCTCACTCGGGAGTCAGAAGTTGTTACTCTAGAGCAGAAATTTAGACCTGAGCAAGATTAAACATATTTAATAAGAAGTCTCTGATTATACCACATCCACCCAAAAGACAAGTCAGCGAAGATGCTTGGGTAAGAATATTCTCTACTAATAATAAACTACATTGTTGTTCCAGGTATGTTTGAGGGAAGTATTTAACTTTGATAACCAACAGCATATCTAACATATATAGTCCCATTATATATCATACACGAATTTTTTCTTTTTAACCAATATCTATCATTGATTAGAGAAC